>NC_048595.1:86042569-86217569 GCF_003668045.3 Cricetulus griseus | reverse complement strand
CACTCAGTAATACTCACCATTTCTTTTAAGAACCTAGCATGTATCTGGGACTTTAAATATAAACTCTCAAAAATCATTACAAGATAAATGTCACTCTCCTCAGCTCACAGTCTGCAAAAAACTCAGGATGGCAAGGAATTTGCTCAGGGCACACAGACTGTTAAGTGAGGATGCCTAAGTTAACCCCCAGGGCTGTCTGTTTCCATGGACAAGGCGCTTCCCAGGACACTGTTCTCTTTGAATGGATGGGGCCCTTTCAGATGATTTGCTAGACAGGTGCCAATTGCCATCACCACTGGCTCTTTTACTCTCGGAATATTTTCATGGGATACAGAAGATTTAGACCATGTGGGAGACATGTTAACGTGATTACTACAGGTTCTTTAAAGTAGTAAGTATTAGGAAAGATATCAGCAATTGGCACTTACTTCACTAATTGACAAAATCCCAGACACTCTCAGAGAAAATAAATATTCTCCATGCAAAGGCAAATTAGAAAAGCATTAAAGCTGGGTTTCATATCTACCAAGATACAATTTTGATGTCTTTTGTATCTCTCCCATGTCTATAGTCACATATATTCACATTTCAAATGGCTTATGGATGGTTATTACCATGCACTGAGATATGAATTATTTAGACAGAGCTACTGGTCTCCTGTCAAAACAAATAAATAGAAACCAAGGTTTGGGCATGGGTATGTTTGCTGAATATTCATTTAAGAGTGCATGGCAATGCCACAGAATAGAGTACCATGACTTCACATGGCAACTGTGAGCAATTCTTTAATGAGAAGGATGACCAGTGTATGAAATGCTAAGACCCTGCCTGCTATGCCTGTGACAGGAAACCTTGAGATGCCGTGTCTGAGATATTCATCTTCAGTTGAAACTAATGTTTTTATGTAAGAATCCCCAGGAAATACTCGGAAATCAGACCAGAAACCAATTTTGATGCTACATTAGTTTGCTTGTTTATAAAATGAAGAATTGTATCATCATTCCAAAAACAAATAAGAACATCATAAAAAAAACCAACTGAACACTTACCATCCAGACATTTCCCACACACAATACATGGTTTGTATAACCCCAATATATTTCTGTAGATTAAGATGGGTAGTCCTTGTCACAGGCTTCATGAAGTTAATTTATATGGACATTTGCATCCAAATTCTCTTTTTAAATAATTTTTATATGTGGACTCTTTAATTCTCAAGCCAAAATTTTAATTTTTGTGAACTCTTATCTGGCATTATGTTACTTGTGTTTTTTTTTTTTAAAGTCACACTTGGGAAGATTTTCATCTCCAATGTTGCCCTCAGCTTGCCTATGCTTCAGTAGTCGTAATTTATCTAGAATTTATTTTCCAATAAGGAATGAGGTGAGAATAAAGCTTTATATTTTTACTCACATCGAGCCATCAGCATGATTTATTAATTCATCCTTTTGCTCATTGATTTAGCTGTCATCTTTATCACATGCATATTTCACCCTTCTACCCAAGTCCATACCTTGTGATTTTTTTATCCCATTTATCTCCTTGCCCGTGAGCTGGTACCATTTTCATCTAATCCCTGTAGTTGTGTTAATATATTGTAATATTTCATAAGAAAGAGTCATCATTATGCTTCTTTTGAAAAATGGTTTTGGTTTCTAATCTATGGAAACAATGATTTATTTTTATGTTTTATATAATATGACTTGTGATAATATGAATTAAAAAATAAATCAGCTAATATCTTATACCAGCACAGACTGAACTTAATATTCCTCTTTGCCCTTTGGTTGAATGGCCAGAGATTTGTCTATTTTATTAGTCTTTTCAAAGTCCCATGTTCCATGTGAATCACAACATGCATTCCTTTGGGGCTGCCACATTTATGAAGTGTTTATCAGCATTGTCAGGAATGAATTGCTAATATCATGTCTTCAATGTGTATCACATCTTCAGTACTTATTCAGGGGTGGACAATTCTGACTAGAATTTTCTCCTATCCTCGGCTGTAAAAGTTGTTACATTTTAAAGACCATACCTTTCCTTCAGGGAAAAAAGAATATGAAGAGAGAGAGAGAGAACGCTAAATTGTGACTGAGAAAAATATTTATTGTCAACCTATCATTAAGGTCATTTGTGGAATAGCCCTAAGGTATCGGGAGCTTTGTTAGATATTAAGGGTTTTTTTTGTTGTTGTTGTTGTTTTACTATTTTGAACTTTTAACACTAATTCAGATTTTTCTTGGTTATTTGCATGTATAAAACTCCAATGTTAAAAATGTAAACATTCTGGACCAGTCAGATGATTCAGTATGAAGGTCCTTGCTCTAACATGTCTCTGTACTATAACCAAAATTGGAGTGAAGAGTAGAACTCCATCTCTTTCATTAGAAGTTTTGGGTTGACATCTCCTTACATTATTTTAAAAACCCTCCGAACCAAAACAATATCTTATTAGGCATAACAAAGAGGACAGGAAAAGACTCACAGGTTAGGAGAAAGGGTGAGGGACAGGATATGGGAGAGAGAGTAAGTCAAAACCCAGATACCAGACAGCTCAGTGAGGAAAGTGCTTTCTGTGCAGGCATCATATCTGAGTTTGGATCTCCAGAAACCCGTGTCAATGCCAGCTGGGCATGATGACCTGCCTGCAGTTCCAGCCTTGAAAGGCCAAGACGAGATTCCCCAGAGAAAGCTGGCTAGCAAGACCAGCTGTATTGGCAAGCTCTAGATTTGATTGATAAGTTCCTGCCTCTGGCATTCAGGTAGAAAGAGCAATTAGGTATGATTCTTGACATCAATCTTAGGCCTCAACATAGGTATATATATGTGCATGCATGCCCACACACAGGCAAAAATGTACATATACACATGCATACCGTATATACACAAAAATGGGAAAAAGTACAAAAATAGCTATTGCCTCACCCTGAATCTTTAGCCACTTTTTTTTTTTTTTTTTTTTTTTTTTTTTTTTTTTAGAAAAGTGAAGTTATCCACAGTCTAACCATCACCCACAAAGGCAGTCAATGATAACTTTAGTCAGATTACAGATGGATGGATGGTCTGGAGTAAAGGATAAACTCAGGAAACACAAGAATAAGCCACAGGATCATGGTTGGCTATCCTTTTTATGCATCCCAAGACCACCTACCTGCCCATGAAATTGTATCAGTCACCCACAGTGGGCTGGCTCCTCCTACATCAATTAACAATCAGACAGTCCCCTACAGACATGTGCAAAAATTCCTCAAGTGAGACTCTCTTCTTAGGAGGTGCCAGGCTATGTCTAGTTGATAGTTAGAGCTGACCAGGACAGGTAGGGAGAAAATCCTATCTCCAGTCACTTTAGCTATACAAAAATTGCTTAAATGTGAGAAAAATACACGTCTTTAAGTTTGCATTAGAAGACAAGTTGAGTACTTTAAGTTCACCTTTATTTTATTTTATTTTATTTTATTTGCATAGTGTTTTGCCTACAAGAATTTGGGTTACCACATGCACATCTAGTGTCTGAGGAGGTCAGAGGAGGGAGTCAGATCCCTTAGAACTTGAGTTGCAGTGGTTGTTAGCTGCCATGAGGGAGCTGGAGATTGAACCCAGGTCCTCTAGAAGAACAATCAGTGCTTTTAACTGCTAAGCCATTTCTCTGGCCCCTAAGTTTGCTTCTTAGCACACTGTGGGAGTAATCAAGCAGATCGCTATAAAGGTTTAGGATGAAACTATTTACTAATCCCTCAATCCAGCATTATTTCCACTTTTCTTGTTTTCCTGTTACCTTCTGTTACTTGTAAGAATTGGTCCTCAGGCTGGTGAAACCCACAGAAACAGCTGACCTGAACATCAGGGAACTCTTGCTCCCCAGACTGATAGCTGGAATACCAGCATGTGACTGATCCAGACCCCAGGAACATGGATTTCATTGAGGAAACCTTGGAAATCTACAGGACCTCCTATAGTAGATCAGTACTTATCCCTAGCGTAGGTGTGGACTTTGGGAGCCCATTCCACATAGAGGGACATTCCCTGAGCCAAGACACTCGTTGTGGGCCCAGGCCCTATCCCAAAGGATATGATAGACTCTGATGACACCCTATGGAAGGCCTCACCATCCAGGGGGAGCAGAAAGGATATGTGATAGGTAGGGTTTTAGTTGGGGGGAGGTGGTAAGGAAGGACAGAGGGAGAAGGGAACTGGGATTGTTATGCAAAACAATCTTGTTTCTAATTCAAATTTTAAAAATCTGGAAAAAAAAAAAAGAATTGGTCCTATGAGTCCTCACAGTGGTTCATTCCCAGGACCACTGATCCTCTCATGTGTACTCTATGGTCCTCAACCATGATGCACAAGATCAGTCTCTGCAGACATCTAGGAGCTGCTAGTTTCCATGTAGGGGACACAAAATGGGAGCCCCTCTCCTGCCTGTGTCCTATTCTTCATTTTAGAGAGCCCAAACAGGATCTTGTTGTGTGTTGTTTTTATTTCATTTCCCTCAGCAGCAATTACTCTTTCCCATCCATTGAACTGAAGTGAGAATGTTTTGTCCCCTCTATTGTATATTTACACACTGGCAAAGGAGGGGTATATGATTTAAACCACATTAGAGACACTGCTGGGAATGTATGTGAGTCACTAATGATTTTTGTTAAGCTGGTTTTAGTTTTGCTTTTGTTTTTTTGAGACAGGGTTTTTCTGTGTAGCCCTACCTGTCCTGGAACTCACTTTGTAGACCAGGCTGGCCTTGAACTCACGGAGATCCTCCTGCCTCTGCCTCCCAAGTTCTAGTATCAAAGGCGCACACCACCATGCCTGGCTACTGAATGGTTTTTTTAAGAGGAGGCATGCCATTGGACTTTTTAAAAAGAACATTTCAGTATGGAATGAATATCACATGATCTTAGAAATTTTACAATGGGGCTACAGTTGCATAGAAAAGTGTCCTTGATTTTCTTTGAGACTCATTTTCAAATATTAATGGGTGAAATGTCATGGTGTTTGAGATTTGCTTTAAAATGCTTTGGTGGCAGGGCTAGATAGATGGTTCAGTGGTTAAGAGCACACACTGATCTTACAGAGGATCTGAGTTTGATTCCTAGCACCCACATACAACTGCTCATTACAAGTGCCTATAACTCCAGCTCTAGGGGATCCAACACCCTCTTCTGGACTCTTAAGGCACCTGCACTTATGTATGTGCATGTGCACACACAGAGAGACACATACACACAAAAACATTAATAAATCTTTAAAAAGTCTTGATAATGTGGAAATATGTCAAAATAGTCATGATTATTAAATCTAGATATACATTTATTATGTTTACTCTAGTTTTTATTAATTTATTTTTTACATTCCTAACCCAGTTCCCCCACACGCACCTCCCATCTGCTCCTCAGAGAGGGTAAGGCCTCCCCTAGGAAGTCTACTAAGTATGTTCCATCTTCTTGTTGACGCAGGACCAAGGCACCTCCCCACCTCCCACACCCCTGTGTCTAGGCTGCGCAAGGTATCTCTCCATATAGAATGGGCTCTACTAAATCAGTTTGTACATTAGAGTTAGATCTTGGACCCACTGCCAGTGGCCTCATATACTATCCCAGTCTCACCATTGTCACCTATATTAAGGGAGTATAGTTTGGTCTCATGCAGGTTCCCCATTTGTCGGATCTGAGTCAGTGATTTCTCACTAGCTCAGGTCAGCTGATTCTGTGGTTTTCCCCATCATGGTTTTGAGTCCTTTGTTCATATTTTTGCTCCCCCATCACTTCAATTGTACTCCAGGAGCCTGGTCCATTGGTTAGTTGTGGATTCCTGCATCTACTTCCATCTGTTTCTAGAAGAGGGTTCTAGCTTCTCTGGGGTTGTGGATTGTAGACTGGGTATCTTTTGCTTCAGGTCTGGTATCTACTTATGAGTGAGTACATACTATATTTGTCTTTCTGGGTCTGGGATAGCTCACTCGGGATGGTTTTTATGTTTTGTTTTGTTTCTAGTTCTGTCCATTTGCCTAAGAATTTTAGGATGTCATTGTTTCCTACTTCTGAGTAGTACTGCATTGTGTAAATATACCACATTTTCTTTATCCATTCTTCAGTGAGGGCCATCTAGGTTAATAATAGAAAGCACAGACGCCACCACCAACTCTCTCAAGGTCATCCTTTCCCCAGGTTATCCCATCAGTAAGGCTGCTGCCTTACTTCTTGCAGTTTTCTGCTGCAATGTCACTTTGTCAATGAAGTCCTTTACACCTATCTCATAAACATAGAAACACTTTGTTTCTACCTCTCCTTATTTTCTGAATTCCAAGAATCATTGTGGGGTGCATCTATATGTACATACATGTGTGTGAGTGTATATATAACTATATATAACCACATGCATGGGGAAACACACACATATGCATGTATCTGTGTATGTGTGCAGAAACTATGTCTTCATTCTCTCCTTACTGGAATAGAAGGTGTGTAAGACTGGAATTGGGTTTTGTTTTGTTTGTTTGTTTTTGGTGGCCAGAATAGTGTTTGCTGTGTGGTAGGGTCTCAAGAAATATACAACTGAATTTAAAAAAAAAAAAGATGTAGCAAAACAACAGTCCAGGAATCCTGGTTGCTTGGCCAGGTGGGAGTAGACAGCCATGTCAGGGAGGGTGAAGGCAGTGGTCAAGTCTGAACTGTTAAAGGGCAGATCTGCTGGAGAAGCCCTGCTAATCCAGAGAAAGATATGGACTGAAAGGTGTCATCTTATCTGTTGTCTTCCCTCCTTCCCACAGTCCAAAGTGCTTCGGGAAAAATGGCTGCTACAGGGTGTACCAGCTGGAACAGCCGAGGAGGAGGAAGCCAGGAGACGGCAGTCTGAGGAGGACGAACTCAAAGTCAAGCAGCTTGAGGATAACATTCAGAGGTAGGTGATTCCAAGACTGCAGTAATCACTGCTCTCCTGTGGGGGCGCTTTTTCTATGCTTTGACCTTTCCCTGGGGCTGTAGAATTGCTTTTCTTAATAGATGCTGGTACTGTCAAACTCTGTGTGAATCAGTGTTAATACTCATGATATTAATACTGCATTGGTCTATAATACAGTACAGAGATGTCTTCCTTGGCCAATGAGGTATTATAAGCAGTTTGCCCTTCCCCAAATGCCCTCTTTCGAGTTCTCCCATCAGCTTTTGTCTTTTTTCTTTGTGGGTCCAACTGTTGGCTGTTGTGGCCACTGTGAAGGGTTTCTGCATAGATTTGCCACATGTGATCAATTGAGATTGGAGAACTGTACCCAAGGCTCTTGGAATTGAGATGAAGAGAGCATAGGAAAGAACAGGCGATGTGCTGGTGCTCAGTAGATCAACTTGGCTTGGGCTGCTTGATCTGCTCAGTGATTATGTTGCTTCCCTGACTACCCTCAACCAGGTTCTGAGTATTTCAATATATAAGATAGTTGACCTGTCTGTGGCCAGGAAACTGGACAGGTCCATTCAGGACCAAAAATAGAGGTTTTTCTTTGGCAACTCTAGTGATCCCAGGTCTCAGGACGCCTAGACAGAGGTAGCAGCTGAGGGTGGAAGGTGGTGGGTATACAGGCCTTAGAACCGACTCTTTCCAGCAAACCCATTCCACCAAATTCTGCCTGAGAGCTTCTCTCTGGCCCTCCATTGCCTCCTGAGGCCGAAGCAAAGGCTTAGCAGGTGCACCAGGAGGCAGGAGAAACTCCAGGTCAAGACCAGTTTAGGATACTTAGTCATATCCTGTCTCCAACTAACTAACCAAGTAACTAACAAGTGTGTCAGGTCTAGAAGAGTGGTTCTCAACCTGTGGGTTGTAATTCCTTTGGGCCATATATTAGATAACCTGCATGTCAAATATTTTCATTATGATTCATAATAGTAAATTGCAGCTTTGAAATAGCAACAAAAATAATTTTATGGTTGGGGTCTCCACAACATGAGGAACAGTGTTAAGGGGTCACAGCGGTTAAGAAGATTGAAGTCTGCTCTAGAGGAACAGATGGAGAGAATTAATATATATTAAGGAGAGATCTATTTAAATTGAGTTACATGATAAGGTCTAGATAGACCAACAATGGCTGATTCACAAAAGGATTCTGGGAGAGATGCTGGTCTTCAGTCTACATTTAGAAGCCAGAGAAGCTGGTGCTACTGTCAGTTAAGGAATGCAATAGTCACAGCAATAGGTTAGATGAAGTTGTCAAAAAAGTGAAGACAAGAAGACAAAAAGCAAAGCAGTCCTTCTTCCATGCCCTACCATGTGGGCTACTACCAGAAGGCACTGCCTATATTTTGTGTGGCTCGTCCCACTTCAAGTACCTTGGTCAAGAAAATCCCTCACAGGAGCAGCCAGCACTTGTGTTTTCATAGATTCCAGCTGCAGTCACGTTGACAGACAAGATTAGCTGTCACACAAACAAAGCAAGTGTACCCGCTGCACTGCCTCTGGCTGGAGACAAAGCTAGTGAAGACAGGAGGTATCTCAAGAGATTCCAGTTGTGTCACTACATGGATAACCAAGCTGATAGCAAACCCCAATGCATACTTCAGCCTGTACTCCTGATTTGTCCGGGCCCTGTTTCCTAAGGACCATCCAGAACTGCTTGGCTGACCATTGCTTATGGGAGACATGGTCAAGAAAAAGTTTGGGGAGGTGTATGTATATGTATGTATGTCCACGCATGCATTCACGTGTGTGCATGTGCACATATCCATGCATTCACACACTTACTTTATAGAGCACAAAGGGTAAGAGCTCAACTGTTACTGGCCATTCTAGTGTTTATACAAGGAAGAGTGTGTTAGTACAGGAAGGAGTCAATTCTATGACCTTTTTTGTTTTTCTTGTGGGTTTGAGTTTTTATGGTCTGGGAGTTGGTAAGCCACTGGCAGGCTGAGATGGGCCCCTGGGGGTTCATCTTAAATGAAAGCTCAGTTTGAGCAAAGTCAACCAGCGGAGTGTGCTAAAAGAGCTAGGGGTTCGGATGAGAATAGCCAGCCACAGAAAAGCCGGGGCAGATCTTTCCACCTTTGTATCAAGAGAAGAGAGAGCTCACACATAGGTATGTGGGACCTTCTTGGAGCCCTTTGAAGAGTGAAACAGCCAAGACAGAGAAAGGGGATAGTGGCTGAGCTGAGTCAGGGGATGCTTTGCCTGCTCCTGTCACGGTCTGCCAGGCATTGGCCTCATGGGCCCTGGATGTGTACCAGAGAAGCTGTGTTCTCAGGGTTACTGCATATGAGCAAGGCTGTTGTGGGCACCTTCTCCTCCTGTCAGTCCTTCTTTCTCTGGAATTTGAATTCTGCTCCCCCCCCCCTTGTGTTCTCTCCTCTGTAGATTGAGTGGCTGTTGTACAACTTGCTTGAGATCAGAGATGTTTACATTTGGGATTTTCATACTTTTTTATTTCAGAATCTTTGCCTGTATACAATGAGATGCTTTGGAGATGTATTTGTTTTATATACATACCTACACATAGTCTGTAGGTGGCTTTGTACAATATTTCTTAATAGTTTTTCATTTAAAACAAGCTTTGTATATTGACCCATTGGAGGGCAGGTATGAAGAGGTCTGCTTGTCATGAAGATTCAGATGTGGAAGCATTCCCAGTTTTAAGCCTTCAGATTAAGTATGCTCAATCTTTATAGGCTTCCATGTCTTGTCCTCCCAGAACCCATGGAAAGAAAGGAACTGCCATCCCTCATGCTGTAAGGAACACTCATTCCCCTGAGATACTTCACGTGGTTGGGCACAGTTGAGATCTGTCTCACAGAGGGCTGTTGGAACAGCTGTCAGGCTCATGGTACACAAAAGCTTCCTGCTGTGTGACAAAGCTAAGGATTGGCCGCAGGACTCTGCTTGATTTGGCTGAGCTCAGCTAAATGGCTCTAAGCTGTAGGTGGGATGCAGCAGCTTGCATTTTCTGCGCACCAACAGGCCAGCAGACTGCTCTTATTGTCTTTCTATGGCAATCACGAAGGAGCTGAAGAGCTGAGCAGAAACAAGGCCTACACTTAGAACTGCCCATAAGCTAGATGCTAAAGCATGCTGGTAGCCACGCCCAGTTAAGGAGAGGAGACAGGCGGTCCATGTTTGGTGGAAGAAACACAGATAAGAGAAGGGTAAAGGGTGGGGGTGAATAAGTGCATCTTCCACAATCATAATTGTTGAACTGAAAAAGGAAACTGCAGAAGAGCCAGTTCCTGAGAAAGAGTAAAATCTCAGACAACACAATAGGGCAGAGGCAAGGGAAGAAGAGAATAAAGAGGAAAGGAGAGGTTTGGGGATCCTGTCCAGAATCTGATCTTTACTAAACAGGAAACCTGGAAGATGCCACAGAGCCGAATAAAGGAATTTGTGCAACAAAACATCACTCTGTAGCTCTTTAGCTTCCCGCCCACCACTCTGAGTCACTCCCTTGCAATGCATTAGATTCTCTTGAAAGGGACACACGGTTCTGTTTTCGAATACTAAAGTAAGCCAGGCATGGTGATGTGTTTTTTGAGCTCTCTGTATCCTGGAAGTGGAAGCAGTAGAATCGAGCAGTTTGAGGTCATTCTAGGCCAGCATCAAGGTCATCCTAGACCAGTGCTCGCTCCATGAGACCCACTCTCCAAAGACACTGGGATGCAGTTCAGTTGGTAGAGCACTTGCCTGGCATGCACAAGGCCCTGAGTTTGAGCCCAGCACCATATACAGCAGTTATGGTGGTGCCCAGCTGTGCTCTCAATACCTAGGAAGTGGAGTCTGCAGGGTTATAACCTGAATGGCATCCTTTGCTACCTAGAGAGTTTGAGGCCAGCTTGGGCCATATGAGACCCTTTCTCAGAATGAAATGAAACCAAAAAAGCCTGCAGGAAGAATAGAGCATTGTAATCAAAAGGCCCAGGCAATTTCTACATGGAAAAAATGAGGGTAAATTTGGTTCATTTTGTTTAGAAAAAAGGGGGGTTGATGGCCCACCAGAACCATAAGTGTGTCAAGAATTCAGGTGATGTCTTAATTTTTTATGATTGGGTCAGTCTGTATATGATTAATGTGATTAAATAAAGCATGAAGACTTTGTTTGACATGGCTATTTCCCCAACCATCAAGAAAGAACAAAAATACACCTTTTTAATTCTTCACAGCCTGGAGGAGTGTAGGAGAGCTCAGGCCTTTGGGTGCATTTTTCTTCTGAAATGTTAGTTATACATTGGCTGTGCCTTGGTATGAAACATCTTTTGCCTTTCAGAACTACTGTTGGTGGTGGTTAGATTTTTCAGGAAAGACAGAAGTACAGAAGGAGGGAGGGGTGGATGGAGGGAAGGGAAGGAGGGAGGGGGGAGGAAGGGTGGGGAAAATAAACCTAGAATACTAAATCTTGGGCAGCAAAACCTTGGGGGAGGTTTTAAAAAATAATTCATAGGTCTCATTCCAGAACTTTGGATTCAGTGGCTCAAGTAAGGAGTCCCTGGCTCAGTGGGTAAAAGCACTTGTCGCCAGACCTGGTAACCTGAGCTCAATTCCAGGTATCCATGTGATAGAAGAATGGAACTGACCCCTAGAGATTTTCTTTTAACCTCCACATGAGCACTGTGGTGTGTACATGTCCACCCACCCTCACACATCCACTCCCACACACAATGTATAACTGTTAAGCATATTCCATACCATTGTATTTTGGAAGGATTGCCCGAGATAGAGAAAAATAGATTGTAAGATTCAGTTCCTAGCACTGAAGCCAGGAAAATCAATATAACACACAAGGCTAAAGGAGAGCAGCCATGACCCTTGAATTCAGACTGACTCTGGCTTCGACTCAAGGACATTTGAAACCACCTTTGGGGACTGCTGTAAGAGAGAGTCACTCACCACACAGCTTAGTTCTTTTCCAAAGGCCCCATAATAGAGCTCCTTCCATTTGAACCTCAGAAGAAACAACCTGGTGTCCTAGGCTAAGAAAGATGCAGGTCAAGGAAGCTGCCTACCTCCTCAAAGCCTAGAAATTTCTATTGCTTTTCAAAGATTGATGGCTGAAGTTATAAGCTATATGGCCTCAAGTCACGCCATTAGAGTTGCTGACGAGGAGGGCAAGAGCCTCACCCCTGTAGCAGATAGCTTGTCACTGTTTTCTGTTCTTCCTGGGTAGTGGTATGATTATATTCTTGACTTTCTGGAAAGAGGAGGTCAATAAGGCTAAAAAAGCGATGAGGGTTTTGGAAAGCAGACTATACACATCCCTTGTGTTTTTTTTTTAATACATATCCTTTGTGTTTTAAAAAAACAAATCTTAGATGTTAACATCTGTATACATTGTTTCCTGTTGGGATATTACACTGAGGAATCCCATGGTC
Source organism: Cricetulus griseus (assembly GCF_003668045.3). Taxonomy (NCBI): domain Eukaryota; kingdom Metazoa; phylum Chordata; class Mammalia; order Rodentia; family Cricetidae; genus Cricetulus; species Cricetulus griseus. Next base: position 86,205,240 of record NC_048595.1, on the reverse strand, counting down.
AACTATTATCAGCATCTCAGTCACACAGAACCTCACACTGGTGCTCTTGGAGAGTTTAGGCAGCTAAATCCACACTAGCTTGGTCTATTCCATCAACAGGCCTGTTGCTTGCCTTGTCTTTTTTCCCCCCACTTGAGTATCTTTCTAATTTAGCAATGTGGTCATTATTTGTCTCATTGCTGTGACAGAATGCCTGGCAGAACCCACATAAGAGAGGGAAGTTTGTTTGGGGGCCTGGTTTCAGAGGGGCCGATATAGGTTTGCCAGGCTCCATGCACTTGGGCGAAATATTGTCTCAGTAGGCACATGTGATGGTGACTGTCTTCATGACAGAAGATAAGGAGAAAGGATAGAATGCTGGCCCTCAGCTGGCTGCTTCTTTTTCCTTCTTTTATTCCACCCAGGCCCCCGGCTCTGGAATCAGCACTGCATACATTCAGGACGAGTCTCATTTGGGAACACCCTCACAGATATAGCCAGGAAGCATAGAGGGAGGGAGAAAAAGAGGAATGGAAATGGGGGTAGAAATGAGGGAGACAGAAAGAGAAGGAGGGAGGATCCCCGGCTGACCAATGGCCTAGGTGGCTCAAAATCTAGTCCAGTTGACAGTGGAGCTTACCCGCCATAAATTAGGTCTTATTCAAAGGTATAGTGTGTTCTTAAATTTCCTTGACTAATGATAACATAGACAATATTTGTTCCTCTATCTCACTCCTTCGGATTACCCCCAATGAACATGCAAAACTCTCTGGAATATTAAATGAAAGTGGATTGAAGTCTCAGCTTTGCAGGCAATTCTCTGTATGACAAGGCAATCTTTCACTGTCTCTGGTCCTTTTCCTCATCTCTTCAGTGAGAGGTCTCTTGGGATCGTCCAGCCATGAGGTTCTCTTATTTGAAGAGTTGGCTAGAGAGCTGTTCTTTAAACAAACACATCTGTGTAAAGAAATGTCCCTGTTGTGGCAGGAAGTGGCTTTGGACACAGGTCAGAATGTGGGGAGGTGTTTAAGTTCTCAGGAAACAAAAGACCCGTTTGTAAATAACTGATTCACTGCAGAGATGACTAACTCATCCAAACAGCTGTCAGTTGAAACATATGTCAGATCAAATATTCATCGAATAAAATATTGAAGTCTCAGTTGCTAACCAGGAGAGGGCCATGCAGCTTTTAATAAGAAAAAAAAAGAAGAAGATGCAAGTGGCTGGTCCACTTTTTCTCTGGTTGTCTCTGGTGCTTATCAGAATTCATCTCATTCTCTACATTACTAAAAGTCTCAAAACTGAGGTAGACACTTTAGGCTTCAGTATGTGTATATTGTACTAGGTACTGACAACCACTGAGACAGCCCTCACTCACAGCTATCAGGTAATCAGCGCCCACAGAAATGTTCTTTGAAATTACAAAGGATGCTTACTTGGGATTCACTGTGTTCTCTGTCCTTGCTATTTTTAGCTCTGTGATGCGCTGTTCTTTTGAATTAGGAGAGGCACAGTCCACATTGGCATGCTCTATCATTGCTGTCCCAGCCTGTGTACCTGCCCCACATGCAGCACTTCCAAATACAACCTAATTAGAGTTGCCATTTTCCCAATCCAAAACAATACTATATACTACATACTACACACAATACTATGTACTACATACAATACTATGTACTACATACAAACATACTAGATACCACAATTGTATCTTCTGGTGTTAGTTCTCTTACAAATGTCATTCTATGATAAAATAGTTTGAGACCTATGTTACTAAGTACAACCAAGCTAACATTCCCTTCATACTGTAGGAACAGTATGGACAGGCAACACATTCCTCCTCAGCCCCATAAATGTCCCATATTAAGCAATATATTGTTTTCCCATGACTGGAGAGACTGCCTCCTTCAGGTTCATGCAGGAAATGCAAGCTCTACTTGGGGTGTGGCTCTCTGGGTCTCTCTCTAGAGCTCTTTACTCCTGAGTGTATCTTCTTACCTGAATACAGCCTGGATTTCTGCTATAGATAGTGTACCAATATGGAAAAGACTCCCAGTGTGGCACAGTGTGGGTGAACCTGTGCCACCAAATTTGACCAAACTTGGAGCCCTGATTCTGCGTGTTCTAGCTGTTTGATCATGACTAACCATGTGACATCTCTGAAGTTGAGATTTGCTAACTGTGCATTGATAAAAACAGTGCCTACCGTGCAGGGTAGGTATAGTACATGAATATCCTGTGTATCTGGGAAGAGCCAGGTACATATAGCAAGCTGTCCACAGGCATGGCACTGTGGCCACAGGCATGTCCACAGGCATGTTCCATCTCTGGAGCGGGGTTTCTCAACAACACAGTTGACATTTTAGGGCCAATAAGTATTTGTTGTTGGAGGCTGCCTTATATTCTGCATGAAGTTTAATTTAAAGAAAGAAAGGAAAAAGAAAAAAGAGAGAAAGACTTCAGACCACACTAACTGTCCCCTGAGTAACAAAATCCCTCCAAATAGGGAACCACAAAGAAAGCCTAGAGTTATCTGTTATTGGTTGTTTTCTGTCACTGAGACAAAATACTTGAGGAAATCAAATGGAAGATAAAAAGTGTATTTGGGCTTATGCTTTCAGAGACTGGCACCCATGGACCCTTGGTTCCATTGTTTCTGGACCTGAAGTGAGGCAGAACACCATGGGGGTCATGTGGTAGGAGAGTCAAGGTGCTTACCTGTGGTAGCCAGGAAGCAGAGAGGGAGCTCACATGTGTAGTAAAGCCCCTCCTGGAAGCCTGTGCATGAATTCATTATTTGTTAAGTAAGAGACCAAGACCTTGTCTCTGAGCATGGCTGTCTGGGATTCATGTCCTATTTGTTAAATCAGAGTCCCAGGGTCCCGCCTCTGAACACAGTTGCTGTGGAGAAAAAGTCTACAAAACTGTCTCTAGGAAATATTTAAGATTAAACCAGCCATCCATGATGGTAATCTTAGCACCTGGGGAGACTGAGGAAAGAGGATCACCGGTTTAAGGCCACCATCCTGAGCTACATATTGAGAGCCTGTCTCAAAATTCAAAACTGGCTGTAGATGGATTTTTCTTTGAACTGCTGGCTTGTGAAAAACAACTAGAAGACTTATTAACTGTGAAAGCTCAGCCTTAGCTTAGGCTTGTTCTTGACTTGCTCTTATAACTTAAATTAACCCATGTCTTTTATTATACATTCTTTTACATGACTTGGTTACATACTACCTATCCTTTCTCTTCTGTGCCTGGCTGTTGATTCCTTTCTTTTGCCCAGCGTTCTCTCTGTCCAGAAGTTCCTGCTGTACCCCCTGCCTCGCTATTGGCCATTCAGCTTTTTATCAGACCAATCACAGTGACACACCTTTACAAAGCATAATCAAATATCTTGCAACACCTGGCTGGGGATAGTGTCATAGGCCTTTAATTCTAGCACACAGGAGGCAGAGGCAGGCAGAGCTCTGTGAGTTCTGGCCAGCCTGGTCAACAAAAAGAGTTCCAGGATAGCTGGGACTGTTACACAGAGAAACCCTGTCTGGAAAACAAAACAAAACAGAACAGAACAAAAAAATCTCACCAGTAAATAGCTTTAACGTATAGAACCTTGAAGCAGTTCTCACCCACCTTGAGGCATCAAGACAGGAAAGTCACCTCAAGCTTAAGTAAAATGTCTGCCTTTCTTTTTCACCCACCACTGTGCTGGCTTTTCGAATGCAGTCCTTTTAGGGCAACTCATAAAACCACAGACTCTTGAGTATGTGTGAGTCAGTTATCTGGATCAACTCTTGGCTGAGTCCATAATAATCCCGGGGAGCCAGAGGTGATAAGCATTCTCTCCTCAAAGGCTGAAAAGTGACAAGGAACTTGAAAAATCAAACTATTTAGATTGGAACAAGTTTCATTATTGCAAAGGACCCTACTTTAGTATGAAAACGCTGTCCCTGCAGTTCCCAGTCTCTCTCCAGTCCTCTGGGGCAACACAGAAAAGACCATCTTCATAGACAGTAGAAGCCTGATGCTTAAAGTTTGTGTCAGCTTTGGACACCAGCATAGGTGTGGGAACAACACCTTAAACTGTACTCCAGCTTTTTAGGGTGACTCAGTGACCGGAACATCCCGTCCCGAGCACTGTGCTCCTTCACTCTGCCTCTCCAGGAGCTATCAGAACAGTGGTCCTCAACTTGTGGGTTGTGACTTCTTTGGGGCCTGATCTCATATCAGATACTTACATTATGTTTCATAACAGTAGCAAAATTATAGTTATGAAGTTCCAAAGGAAATAATTTTATGGTTGGGGTCACCACAGCGTGAGGAACTGTAAGAACCTAATATGTGAGGAATGCTTGCAGTTTTCAACCCTCAGGATAGTCACTGCATTTAAAGGAATTGGACAAAAATCAACCTCTTAGATAGTTGATTTCAAGCTTTTTGGCTTATTATTGACATGCCCCAAATTTCTCCTCTACAACAAACTTCAAAAATAGTACCTAAGACGTGAATCAGAGAGTGGTTCTGGAACCATGATCACTCAATTCTCATACCTGACTCTTACATGAACTAATGCAGAATTCTTACTCAAAAATACCTTAATCTCTTTAAAGGGCAGGACTCCCAGTGGCCTAAACAAATTTACCTTAGCCCAGCCCTCTAAAGGTCCTATCCCCTCTCAGCATTGTCATACGGGGGACTAGACTCCCAAAACAGGTACCTGTGTGGACATACCATATCCAAACTACAGCATATGGTGTCAGTTCTTTTCAGTGACAGCATGAAAATCTCACAGTTGGGTAGGTGACTGTAGTCCAGTGTCTACAGGAGTCCAAGGCAAGCCTTCAATGGGACTGGACCAGCATAAAGATGCAGAAGTGGTGTCTCCATCACTAAGGTCCAGAGTCAACATCTCTTTGTTCTCAGGTCCAGGCTTGGACCCTTCCAGGCAGCAGATGGGATACAACTAAACCCTCTTCCTCTGCAGAATCCAGTTCCTTAGCACACTCATGCATTCCCTGCTCTTCCTTCTCTTACTCAGAGCAACCTCAGAAGTCTAGGCTCCCTCACTAAAAGCTGAAACTGTAAACGCTGACAGTGAGTGCAAGTGAGCGAGGAGGGAAGAGAGACAGGCAGTATCAGGAAAGCTAAGTAGAGGCAGGTGAATTAGCAGTGTGTTTCCCAAAGTTGTAGTTCTCATGCCCTTTCTGAGATTTTTTTTTAACATACCTCAGAGCACATGTTCAGTTTTATTTGCATAACAAAGTAGTAGGGAATGGAGGCCTGCATGTGATCTTTCTAAAACCATAGGATTCATGGGACCACTTCCTTCCTACTGACCAGAAATATCTCCTGGCTTACTGCTAGGCCACTTTGTCTCCTTGGAAACAGAATCTCTACTAGAATAAAACCTGCTCTGAGCATCCTAGTGTTGTTCTTGTTCTCCTTCAACCAGATAAAGACAAAAGGAAAGGGAGTGATGTCTGAATACTGCTGGTGCCCAGAGCATCACAGGGACTCTTCAATAGGAATGTCACTTTTACTATGCTGCATGGCACGAGAGCTGCCATCTGTGCTAGGTTGTCTTCTGTTGCTGTGATAAAACACTGGGGAAGGTAAAGTTTATTTGGCTTATACTTTAACATCACAGTCCATCACTGAGGGAAATCAAGGCAATAACTCAATTAAGTAGGAGCCTAGAGGCAGGAACTAAAGCACAGGCCATGGAGGACCTCAGCTTATTGACTTGCTCCCAGTCTCATTCTCCTGGTTTTTTGTTTGTTTATTTGGGTTTGGTTTTGTAGTTGTTTTAAACCAGGGGCTCACTATGTAGCCTTGGCTGGTCTGGTACTCAATAATTGACCAAACTGGCATTAAAATCATAGAGATCTGCCTGCCTCTGCCCCACTCCATACCAGTTCTTTTTCCCAGCCCATGACATGTCTAGGGATGTCACTGCTCATAGTGGACTGTGCCTCCTGCACCAATTAGTAATCAAAAACAGACCCCACAGACATGCTCACAGGCCAGTCTGATGGAGGCAGTTCCCAACTCTGAGGTTCCTTATTCCTAGGTGTGCCAAGTTGACAGCTGAAACTATGACTCTGCCTTAGCCAGAGTCTAGATTCCAGGGCCAGGCCACTCTGAATGTCATTGGCATTGAGTAGTTCTAGATGAACTGTGTGGCATCTTTGGGACATTAAGAGATGTAGCTCCACATGAGGTAGGAAGAGATGTCACTGCTTGAAAAGATTTCTGTTTCTTGGGTCACTGGGCCACATCCTGGGGCAGCAGCAATGTGTACAAACATCCGTGGCTACTTTCATCCTGGATGATCATTGAGATTCTCACTCTACCTCATTCTTGAACCACCTCAATCAAGGCCTGAGGTGATGGAGAAGGGGCACCAAGGAGTTCAGACAAGTCTCCCATCAACTATAAACTGGTAGAAGAACTCCTCTCAGCGGAGTGAAAATGGGTCAAGGAAAGGTGTCTGTGGCAGTGCCCTGTGAGAAAAGACGAGAAGCAGCTACAGGCTCAGAGCACTGCTCTGCTTCCCTCCTGCCAAGGACCCTGAGAAGACTCTTATCTTTTACACTCCTGTGCCGAGTGTACACATACATGCGCTCACACACATGCAGGCATGTACACACCACACATCCCTCAGCAGGAATTCTAGGGCTGTTTTATTTCCAGGAGAAGCCTGCCAGGTAAGATGGAGACTGTAAAAGAGCAATTCCGAGAGGAGAAGAAATGGGACAATGGAGTAGAAGGATCTGAGGGGAAAGCAGACTGCTATGTGCAGACAGGATGGGAGAAGGGAGAGATGGGCACTTCCTCAGCAAGTAGGGTTTTGTTTTTAACTTGGAAGTTGCCAAAATGCATTGTATGCATGAATGAAATTGTCAAAGAATTTTGAAGTTTAGTTATTTTTTTAAATATGTATGACTCGTGGGTTCTTTCTTGGTTAGGCAAGTCTGTATCATGGGAATCATGAACAAGGCATTTGAAAACTTTCTTCATGGCAATTTGATGTGATTATGACATTGAAGTGGGTGGTCTGTCTCCCCTGTGCTGAAGACTGAATCCAGGTCTGTAACTAAACGATGTCCCACTAGGCTGTCCGTCCAACTCCAACAGGCCCATCTAACTAAAGAGGGAAGAGACAAGTGGACTTTTTTCACAATCACACAGTGAGATGCTTGTGTCATGAGCCAAGTGTTAGCATCAGCTATGACAGAGTGTGATAAACTCGAGTGACCACATAAAGTTTAAACAGTGTGCCTGCTGCCAACTGAATGTCAGAGAGGTGACCATGCACCCCAAATCACTTTTTCTTTCCTAAATGTTACAATATTGCCATTGTCATTATTTTATACCCTTTTGTTTATCTCGAAAACTAATTGCCTCCCCTGTCTCTCAACTTAAAAGTACAGAAGCTGAGCATGACCAAGGGCACAGGGCTCTCAGAATGGCCCAGCTGGCCAGGCATTCCCCACAACTAAACTTAAGTTCTCTGTGTTCTTTCAAAGCCTCCATTCTTTACCTGGAGCCAATGCCACAGCAGAACCTCGGGCCTTGGCAGAGATCCTGGTAATCTACCTTGGTGTCCTAAGAATGGTTTGAGCAGCTGTTCTAGAACTGTGCCGTGGACCATTTCAGTCTTCCATCCTGGGGAACTCTGAGCAGTTAAACAGTGTGTGGGAACCTAAGATGATGATATCTTAATATTAGCTCTGCAAATGTCTTGATTTGTGATCCTGAGAAAATGAGTGAATGTCCCAAATGAGTCTGCAAATGTAAACAAAACAAGATTTCTTTTCCCTGGAGACATCCCAACAATTTTTTGTCAGGCTGTAGGAGGGTGCCTGGAGAGAGAAATTGGTCTGGGAAAGAAGAATAATTTGACTCTTCATTGTGTAAGATTCTGGTGCTTAAAAGTTCATCTAGGGGCTCTGTCCACCCTCTGATTTCAGGTGAGACTATACCCAACTTTTCAGGGTCACATACTTTTCTCTTAAAGCAAAAAGTGTGTCTGGTGATATAACTCAGCAGTATAGTACTTGTCAAGAATGCACAACATTCTGGGTCCAGTCCCCGACCCTTGCCCAGTTATAGTGGGAGATGACTCTGCATTGTTCCTTAACGTTGGGTTTTCAGAGCTCTCCTGAAGCTTCTGGACATGTGCTTGATTGAAGTTACTAAATAGGGGTCTCCTGAGCACATAATCCTATAACCCAGTCTTAGAATAAATAAAGAAAGATGAAAGAGTCTACAATAACAATATTAGGCCTGGCTTCTTCAAGGCACACACTCCCTTTAGCTGCTGAGTCACCAGGATGATTCTCCTATCTCAGGAACATGGCACTCAAATTCCATGTGTGTCCTGTGACTGATGGATGCAGACACAACTGCATCATAAACCAAGAAGAGATGGCTTTATAGGGAAATCATCTGTATGTTTCTGTGTTCTCTGGTAAAAGAATACAAAGATACCAGGATGAACAGAAAGGCCTACCTAGTTGCAGTGGTGTCCAGCATCCCTTGTAATGGATTGCAGCCTTCTCATCTGCCCCAGGTCAGAGCAGCACCAGGTCAAGCTCCCAACTTTTCAACAGCTGAAAGCACAACTTGACCTGTCATTCACACTGAGTACATCCTATTGCTCTCACACATTTTCTTTCCAGGCCATCAGTACTGATGAGGGGACCAATCTTTTTAGTGTTGAATTCATAATTGTGTTTTTAAGGATGTTGGGAATATATCTTGCCTGGACTAGTTTATGTTCATAATCATAGCAGGTGAATGTCTTTCGTCAGGGCATACCACTATTTCTTGAATTATTTAATAACCTTCAAAAGAAAATCTCAAGTTTGATTAAAAGACAAAGACAGAAACAAAAACACAAGATTGCACTTTGTGGAGGTCCTAGGGATGTCTGACGGCAATGACAACTTGTTAAAAAAAAAAAAAAGATGCTTTCCACCTTCAGCTTCCACTGACTCAGTCCCTCTTCAGTGTGTGTCCTCCTTAATCCGACTTCCAGGGCAGTCTCCACCTCCCATTCACTCCTTTATCTATCAAAGCCCTGTTCTTGCCAAGTGACAGGTTAGTGGTTAAGTACAATGGAGATTTTTGAATCTGTATCTTGGCTGAGTGAGAATGAAACTGTCAGTCACTTCTTATTTCTTCACGCAGCACATACTCTTCTTGGTCTTCAAAATCACACCATCCTTGACATGCAGTATCTTTTCCTTCTCTCCAGTCATGAAATGTTTGCTGGTCCTTTGATGTTCCTGTCTAGCCACTGTCTGCTTCATAGTGGCCTCATTATCTCCATTGAAATCATCTGCTGCCATGGCTTTGGCAGTGTGAACATTCTCTCATCTCAGTTTTTGTCTTCAGTTCCTCATAAGTCAGATTCACCTCCTGACACTGCCTTTTGGGTGATCTCCAAACACCTACAACTCAACATTTCAAACCTGAGTTCACGTGGACATAGTGGCACCAGTCTGCAATGCCAGCACTTGGTAGTCTAAAGAGGATTCCGAGTTCCAGATCAGCCTGAACTAAGTAAGACCTTGTTTCAAACAAGCAAAAGAGAATGAAAATCTAAGGACTGGGGCGTAGCTCACTGGTAGTTTGCCTCATATGTACAAGTGCCTGGTTTGATTGTAAGTACAACAAAGCGAGTCAAGTCCATAGCTCTCTAATTGGTTCCTTCTTGTTGGTGCTAAATTTCATTGGAAAGGTGTAACTATCCACCTAGTTGTTTGAGATAAAAATTGTAGCACTGTTCTTGGCCCTTACCCTTAACACACACGCACGCGCACACACACACACACACACACACACACACACACACACACACACACACACACAATCAGTTACTTTATACCATGCATAGTTCTTTAATTCTTGGCTCTTGCTCCATCATACTGCCATAGTCTAAGTCCAGTCTATCGTCATCATTTGTGATTACTGCAATAGCCTCTTGCCCAACTCCAGAAGGATACGTTTATACCACATTATGTCCCTGTCCTCCTTAAAACCCTCCCTCTATTCCCCTTGGGCCAGAAAATGAAGTCTGAACTCCCTGATGTGGCTTAGAAAACCATTTAAGATGGGACCTCTGCTGATTCTTTGGTCTTATCTCCCATAGTCCTCCCATCACTGACCACCTAGTTAACCATCTGCAGTCCCCTGAAGGCATCCAATTCCTTGCAAGTCCTGTTCTTTGGACATATTGCCCCTAGTTCCAGGAGCTCTCACTGGTTGCAGCTCTCTTGGCTAACTTCTGCTCATTCTTCAGGATGCTGCTTTTTGCCAGGTCTGGTGGTACACACCTTTACTCCTACTCCCAGCACTTACAGGGCAGAGATGGGCATCTCTGATTTTGAGGCCAGCCTGATCTACATAGCCAGTTCTGTGATAGCCAGGGCTACATAGAGGCCCTGTCTTGAAAAATTAGATAAAAGAAAAAGGAAAGGGGAAAAGAAAAGATGCTTCTCTGGTGTGAGCCCTGGCGGTTTTGTGGTTTAAGCCTCGTTTAGTGTTTCCCAAAGGCATTTTTAGCCCAGAACTTACTGCATCCCCATATAAGAAACCGTGTTTCTTTCCTCCACTAGCCTGGGTCCCGAAGAGATACTGAAAATGCAGCACTCATCTTTGTACTCTCAGATCCTTGTACACATTGTGCCTCAGAACTTTCCTTTGTATTTACAGAGGGGAGGAAGAAATGGAAATTCATGGAACATGGCCCAGGTGCTTTGAGTATAACTGCTGTGCAGATCTCTCTCTTCACAGATATTTCTAGCTGGAAATTGGGCCCTTGTCTCATGCTTTGTTTGGGTCAGCCTCCTGTGACCTGGGATTAGAGTTGTCTGCCACTATACCAGCCTCCATAACTCTGACTGACATCAAATCATGACGTGAACTAAAGGAAAGAGATGTTTGTCTTGGCATGGTTTTAATTTATCTAGAAGCAAGGACAAAAACATCCACATTGCTCAGAAGTGCTTGCTGTAACATTTGTTTGGGTTAGGATTATTAAATAAGGACCTACTGGTCGTCATGGGAACCAATGGCTAGGTGCTGGAAGAGAGGTGAAGATCTTTCCCTCTGCCTTGGCACACACCCAGCAGACAGAATACGCACACAGTAGGTGCTGAGAGATGCTATGTCTGTCCTTGGAAGTTTAGAGTCTTACAAACTAAGCTTTTATCTCCCCAGAGATTGGCTGAGTTTAATCTTAGTAGGATTGATTGATTCACCTAGTAAATGTTAATTAAATGCTTATGCCAGTGCCAAGATAGATTAGAGCTACAGGGATGGAAAGAGCAATCATTCTCAAGAGACCTGTTAGTCCAGTTATAGTGGGAGATGACTCTGCATTGTTCCTTAACGTTGGGTTTTCAGAGCTCTCCTGAAGCTTCTGGATATGTGCTTGATTGAAGTTACTAAATAGGGGTCTTCTGGGCACATAATCCTATAACTCAGTCTTAGAATGAAGTCATCCTTGACTACTTGAGACAGTGCATTTTTATGCCAAGCATTGGTGGCACACACCTTTAGTCCCAGAACTTGGGAGGCAGAGACAGGTGAATCTCTGTGAGTTTGAGATCAGCCTAGTCTACAAGAGCTAGTTCCAGGACATCCTCCAAAGCCACAGAGGAACCCTGCCTTGAAAAACCAACCAACCAACCAAACAAACAAACAAACAAACAAATAAACAAAAAACAGTGGCCACGAGAGTGTGGGAATAGAGCTGGCAGTGTTGGTAGGGTGTATGTGGATGTTGAATAGCCAAGTAAGCCCACTTGGCTATTCCCAGTTCTGTCACTTGTTATAAACAGCTGATGGGGCCTAGATTCTCTTGGCGGTGTTGCTATCTCTGCCTTGGACAGAAAGGGAAACATGGAAACAGAACTGTGAACACTATGTCTCTGCTCACACAGTACATCTCCTATGACAGCAATGGTTTGCCATAGAGTGGTTCTTCTCACAGGTTCTACTAACCTTTGAAAGGTGGTAATCTCAGGCCTAACTACAGAAGTAGTTCCAAAGAAAAAGATTATAGAAGGTCATGGAGGGCTTTGGGTGCTGAGTGGAGGGAGGTAGAATTCAGCCTAGAGATCATGCAACACTATTAAGAGTTTACATGTTATTAAACAGGAGGTGGTGGTACACATCTTTAATCACAGCACTCCGAAGGCAGAGGCAAGTGGATCTCTGTGAGTTCGAGGTCAGCCTGGTCTACAGAGTATGTTCCATGGCAGACAAAGCTGTTATACACAGAAGCCCTGTTTCAACAAACAAACATACAGTTTCAGAGTTATAACAAACCCACTGGTCAAGCTAGGAATCTGCTTCAGTGCTACCATTAGATCAAAAGTCAGGGAAATAATTCAAGGTAAGCCTGGGAACCAAATGGGAAATCTTCTATGTTAGGTTGAACTTGGCAGGACAGAGGAAGAGGATGTACTAACAATGGGTGTGCCAGGACACCAGAACACAAATAAAACAAGTCACTCAAAAAAAAAAAAAAAAAAACCTTGAGGTCATCATGTCTGAGTCAGAGGGAGGCAGCATCAGAAGGAGCAGTCTAGAGCTGAGGAGAAGGTGAACTTCAAGCCTCACAAGCAACTCAACTGTGTCCACTCTTCCTCCACTCCCTCCCTTTCTCCCTCCTCCCTTCCAGCCTCCGTCTCTCCTTTCTTCTCTCCATCCCAGCTGTATTATGGGTCCTCATGGAGTCCTAGCATGGAGCAGAGGTTGCTCTTTCTGTGTCAGACCGAAGCTGCACACCTCCTTAACTGCTGGAGATCTTGGATGAGCTACTTAATTCATCTGCAAACAGGAGTGGATGCTTAGCATCTCCTTTGCTGATGCAAGACTTAGTCACTACATGAAAGGTCTAGGGACACCTAGCACATAAGATCCTCCTCCCCACCACTGCCTTTTTGTCTTCTCTTCACATTCATCAGGGAGCTTGTTCTCTGAGGGTTCTGTGCCTCTCTGACCAGAAGCAGAGACTTCATGAGAGGAATGTGATGAGAACAGCTGCATCCTTTCATTACAAAACCAACCCATTTTACATTGTTTGGGGCCCCTGAAAGGCTATATGTCAAACCATCAGTCTAATGTAGCAATGTTGCTGGATACCCCAGGAAGCTGTAGGTAGTTCTTGACTAGGTGAGCTGTCATCACTGACTTCTTTACAGGCACCGTTCCTTTTCAGTTCAGTCTTTTATGAAGGTAGAGTTACCTATAAATTTATTTAGTTCTTCAACACTCTGAGTCAGGGGCCCAGAGCCAATCTAAGAGTCTAAAATCTAAGTCTTCTCCAACTTTCTTTTACTGTGCCCTAGACCCTGGTTAGACTGTAAATCCAAAGTTGCATGGGAGCCGTTACTGTTCAGAACTAATCACTCTGTCTGTAGGGAACAGCAGCACCCTTCCATGGTACAGAGAAGAGAGTGTAGGGATGTTAGCGTGCACATCTATAGGTACAGGTCCTCGCTTGTTTCCATAGATAGCAAGGTATGCTTTCTGCATGGCTCTGCACATGGTGCTGGGATTACTGAGATGGCAGGCTCATAGACTCTTGTAGTCTTCATTAGCCTCTTGTGCTTGACCCCATGAACCATTTGCTACTCTTGCTCTAGGTCACTGTGCCAGATGGACAAATGAAAGAGCTGTTCCTCAAATAGGGGACCAAAAACATATGTGGGGTAGTGGGGGGCATACTGAGCCGGTGTGGAGGAAGAGGGGCTGTGTAGGGCACACCTTGCTGCTTGTAAGAAGGCCATGAGTATCAGAGTCATCAGCACCAACTGGTGTCATCTGTAGTAGGAAGGTGTCATCTGTAGTAGGAAGGACTCATCCAAGTGGAAGGACTCGTGTTGGGAAGATCTTGGCTGTTCCGGATCATAGGGCTGTGGGTTGTGTCATCATTTTTGGCCTCATGGCCTACCTACCATATGCCAGTCTGTACTTCTCAGGGCTTGACTATCTGGGGCTCTCAGGCAGCAGCTCTCACAGTTAACTGCTGGTTCAAGCCAAGCTCATGGGTTTCCATAGCTCCATCATAGCTTTCTGCATGCAGCACTAGAGAGGAAGCACTGATCTCCAGGGACAACATATTTCTAAAGCTGTTGGGGCTGAAATATTTTGGTTTGATAAAATGAACTTTGTCTTCCCAAGTAATCATACATGACCAAATCAGCAAGTGGCACAATTTGTGGGGTGACTTTCCCCACCACTAGATGGCCTCCCAAGCATGGAAACCTGCCCTGCATAGAGAAATTGAATATGCTTTTCTGGAATTATTTTAACTTATTTTATTTATCTTTGAAGTACTGGAAAGTGAACCCAGGGCCTCTCATGAACTGGGCAAAGTGTTCTATCAGTGAGATCCGTCCTGGGCCCAGATAGATTATTTTAAATGTATCCATTCACCATTGCCATTCACCATTCTCAAAGCCAATATCTATCCTTTAATGTTCCTGTAAGCATTCAGTTGATAGACCACTCATGCTCTCTGGAAATTCGGTTTAACCTTAGAATCTGCAGATGTTCGTGAATCTTTTAAGTCATATGCGTAAAGCACAGGATTAAGATGGTGAATATGAATTTACTAACCAGTATGTTAAGGTTTGTCCTGCAAAGCAGTGTAGGCTACCTTTAAACAGACCTAGTCTTTAAATATTTTTAAAGCACTAGGATTGACAAGAAGAACAAACCTTTAAACAGTGCTTATACCAGAGCAGGCAGTATCCTTAGTGTTTTAAACACAAATTCATTAGTCTTCATAATGCTTAGCTTCATATCTATAGCTGCCAAGATTTCACAGATGGGGAAACTGAGGGATGGATAGTTTATCCAGTGTTTCAGCCAGGAAAGGGCAGAGAGATGTTTATATATGTCCGATTAGGGCTGGAGCAATAGTTTAGCGGCCAAGAGCACTTAGTGGCTACTCTTCCGAAGGAACTGGGTTGGATTCCCAGAACCCACTCGATGGATTACAGTCTATAACTCCAGTCCAGGAGATCCTATACCCTTGTTTGGCCTCTGAGGATACTGCTTGAATGCAGTACATAGACATGCATGCAGGCAAAACACCCATACACATAAATTTTAAAAAGTAAATAAATCTTAAAAACCCAGGCTGCAAATTAGTGAGACTCCTAATCCAGCTTATTTACAGGGTACCCTGCTAGCTCCGTTGTCTAAAATAAGCAAGGAGACTGCACAAAGCCACACTGACATGACAGGTATTTTCGATTTTGCTCTCTCTCTGTCTCTCTCTCTCTCTCTCTCTCTCTCTCTCTCTCTCTCTCTCTCTCTCTCTCTCTCTTCCTCCCCCCTCTGTGTCTCTCTTCCTCTCAATTTTCTCCTCTTTAATGCTGGAATAAAATAATCACCAGCTACTGTGAAAAGTGCATCCTACGCTTAAAAGCATCCATGGAAATTCGAGCATTTCCAAGCGTGGCCCATGTGATCATGCATCTGTTTGCTCACACCAAACCATGTGATGCCAGTCCTGGGTCATGGCCTCAGCCAGAGACCTCCCACACCCAGGCACTTGTCTTATTTACAAGTGATTTAGTCTGCCCTAGACTCAGTTGTGGTTGGGGTTGTACTGAGGCTTCCCTGTGCTTTCAGCAGGTAATTAAACAGTTTCAGGAGGCAGGAAAGACAGAGACAGGGAGATGACTTCTAGAGTGGAACTGACAAATATGGGAGTGACCAGTGTTTGGGGTATACAAGCCAAGAGGAAGAAGTGGTCTGTGTAAGAATATCTATTACTCAAGAGCTGGCTGTGCTACTGAACACCTGTAATCCTAGTATTGAGATGGCAGAGAGAAGGTTTCACCAAACTCTGTGTGTGTGTGTGTGTGTGTGTGTGTGTGTGTGTATGTATGTATGTATGTATGTATGTATGTATGTGTGTTACATAATTTTAGCACACTATGCCTTACAGTTTAGCATCCTTAATCCCCAAATCCCAAATCTAAAATGCTCCAAAGTTGGAAACTCCTTCAAGTGCCATCACGATACCACAAATGGAAAATTCCATAGCAAGAGCCTTTGTTTCCTGCATAAAATTATTTAAAATATTGAATGTATAGAATTTCCATCCGGTTATATGAATAAAGCATGTGAAAATGTAACTAGGATTTTCATTCCATTTTCAAGAAACCTCATTACCACTTACAGGTATACAGGTATCCCAAAATCTGAAACGGAAGCCAGGAGTAATGGTGTGTGCCTGTAATACCAGGGCTTGGTCTGTGGAGACACCAGGATCACAAGTTCAAGATCACCCTTAGAACATTGTGAGTCTAAGGCCAACCCAGGCTACATCAGACTCTGCAAAAGCTGAAATAAAAAAAAATTAATAATGTTCATCTTGTGGTCCCTGCTTCTAGGATTTTCATTTCAAACATCCTCTCAGGTTTTCTCACTGACTGAAGGCGTCAATTAAAAGCTTAAGTCTATAGGTAAATTGTTTTCTTTTGAGTTTTCCAGTTCTGGAATGGAAGTTGGGTTCCCACAAATGCTGGCCAAGTGTTTCTGCCACTGAGCTACACGTCTCACATAGCACAAGAGAAATTTTATGTGCCATTGTTTTCCTTTGGCCCTGTACTTGAGTGATACAAAAACTCAAGCTTGGCTTAAGGAATCCCATTCGCTTTGGCTTTGATCCCTATGTATGAATCATTCTGCATCTGGAAGTTTCCATTAGGGAGTTCCGGGTGTGAGGGAAACTCTATCCTTAGAGCATGTGGGCTGGAAAAACCTGAAGTCCACATCTTTCTCAGCGTTAACATCCTCATAATAGTTGTCACAAAGCAGGAGTGACATTTACAGACACAAAGGTCAAGTTCTATGACCATTTTCTAAAGTTATTTTTGTTTTAAAACACCATAATAAATATGGTAAGACGGTGGCCATCTCAGCTCGTTTAAGTGGAGACCACCTAGGACTCAAACCAGCTGAGCTCTTCCAAAGCTAGTCCACCCTGGGCCTATGTATCTTCTAGCCACAAGGGGGCGCACGTGAGCCTGAGCCAGGGCGTAGCTGCTTCTATTTCAAAATGCCAACGCACAGGAAAGAGCCCATAGGCCCTCTCCCTGTCATTTTAAAGACAGAGTATTGCTGTTATATCTGTGAGAGAGAAAAATGACAGGTGTTAGAGAGGCTCCAAGGAGGCAGTCAATGCTGGGCTGTGATGTGCCTACCGCTCTCTCCGGATACATTGTTGGGTACGGCTGACTCAGTCATTAGAAGAGAAGCCTGAGTTTGCTAAGACTCCATAATCGTCCCTCAGAGTATGGTCCCAGCCATTTTCTGCTGTGGCCTGGTGAGGGCGTTGAGTAGCATCTTAAGGGGGGCATATTGTCCTTGTAGTGGAAACTTGTGGAGTTGAGACCATTTCAGTCCTTGGAAGATTTTCAGTTAGGGGCTTGACTGACACTCAGCCTTAGACCTCCAGAGTGGAGGATCCGCCACCTGCAATAGGATTTCCCCTGCTTTCCCTGGAAGAGGGCCCTATGGGCCTTGAACAGTTGGGCTGCTGTAGGAACATGACTGACAGGGAGGTGAGGCTGAGAAGGAGGAACCCCAGATCTTGCTGAACATGCATTAATTCTGGACACTGCAACCTCATTTATTTTTAGGCACAGTTTCACTGTTTAATATTGCTTTTTTTTCTCTCAGCCCAGCCTGTGGGACCACACTAGTGCACAAAGTTTGGTTAGGGAGTCATCAATGTCAAATGATAGCAGTCATATGATAAGTGAAACTGGTTATGCCAAGCATGATTCAGCATGGACTTTCTAGAACATAGTTGAGTCAATCACTTTATTTAAATTTTTCTTTTTATTTTATTTATATATGTGTATATGTGTCTTTGTGTTTGTACATATGTGTGTGCAGGGGCAGAGGCCAGACGAGGGCATTGGGTTCCTTGGCGCTGGAGTTACAGATGTTTGCGAGCCACCAATCTTGGGTGCTGGGATCTGAACTCAAATCTTCATGGCTGAGCAGCAAGCACTCTTAACTGCTGAGCTACCTGTCCAGCCCCCAAGCCCCATTACTTCTTTAAAATAGACAAACAGGAAACTTAGATTTCCTGCTGCCTTTCAGGATTAATCTCCTTAGTGTGTCATTCATAAGACTTCACACTATCCCTCCCATAGATTCCTATTCTGAGTCCACTGTTGTAATCCATTCCTTCAGAGATTCTCATTGACACACTTGAACCCTCCCTCCCTGTGCGCTTCTACTTCTTTGTGCAAGCTGCCACCTTGGGTGGTGTGCCTTCTAAATACTTCTGTGCCTCAGCAATTTTTTCCTCATCCTGTAAGATCTTGCTGATATGTGTCAAGATTGTGAAAGTCTGTCTTGCTTTTCCCTAGGCAGTTAACAAATGACCACCTTCTTTGTAGTCTGTCCTGGCTAGTTTTGTGTCAACCCGACACAAGCTAGAGTCATTTTGGAAAAAGGAACCTCAGTTGAGAAAATTCCCCAACTAGATTGGCCTATGCGTAAGCCCATGGTGCAGTTTCTAGAATGATGTAGGAGGGGTCAGATCAATGTGGGCCAGTTGATGATCCTGGGTCTATAAGAAGGCAAGCTCCAGGAAACCTCAGAAATCTATGGGACCTCCTGTAGAAGCCCAGTATTTATCCCTAGCATAGGTGTGGACTTTGGGAGCCCACTCCATATAGAGGAATACTCCCTAAGCCAAGACACACGGGGGTGGGCCTAGGCCCTATCCCAAAGGATATGATAGACTCTGATGACACCCTATGGAAGGCCTCACCATCCAGGGGGAGCAGAAAAGATATGTGATAGATAGGGTTTTAGTTGGGGGCGGGTAGGGGAAGACGGGTCGGAGAAGGGAACTGGGATTGTCATGTAAAACAATCCTGTTTCTAATTCAAATAAAAAAAGTTGGAAAAAAAAAAAAAAGAAGAAGGCAAGCTCCATAAGGAGCAACCCAGTAAGCAGCACCCTCCATGGCCTATGCATCAGTTCCTGCCTCCAGGTTTCTGCCCTGCTTAAATTCCTGCCCTGACTTCCTCCAATGATGGACAGCAATATGGAAGTGTAAGCCAAATAAGCCCTTTCCTCCCCAGCTTGCTTTTTGGTTTGGATGTTTCGTATGATGCAGCAAGAGAAACCCTAACTGAGACACAGTCCCACAGCACAGTCTCACGGATGTTAGATCTGCTAAGTGTTATGTCACAACCATTAACACACCTTCCCCACCAGAGCATGACTCCCCACTATGTAAGGACCCAGCAGCAATCTCTGCCTCAAGCTCAGCGCTCACTTAGTGAACATTGATGAATGACACTGACGGTTTTAGGCTTGTCTCTCAAAACCCCAGAGCCCCCTGCTTTACAAGCATTCTATGTGCCCTGATTTCTGCTTTGCTCACCTAGGCCTCTTTTCATTTCAAGCTTTTCCCCCTTGCCAGGTGACTGGTCCCCGAGCCTGGTATAGGACAACCAACAGCTGGGCCACAGCCTGACCACAGACCCCAGCTTCTGAGAGGAAGGAGCAGGGCTGGGCTCTGTGCCTCTGAGAACAAGCCAGAGAACAATGTCAGGAAGTGTCCAAGTGGGAAACAACCCGCTGGGCTGAGCCCGTTCAGAGCAGCTTCCTGATTGGCTTGATCTGCTCTTTGCAGGAACTCTTAGAATAGCTTTGGAATTGTCCCAGCAGAGAGACAAACTTCTCCACTGAAAAGGAGCTGTTACCTGGTAATGTCAAGCATGGAAAACATGGCTAGGAACACCCAAAAGCTCTGACGAAGTTTCCTTCAGGAAGGTCTGTTTGGATTTACCTAGCCTCCTATCTCCTCCTGCTACGGCCCCCACCCCACCCCACTCTGACCATTTTCTGAGTCTCAATGAACTTAGGCTCAATGAACTCACCATCTAGCCCTCTGAATGGCTGACATCCTCCCTTCTAGGGCTCAAATAGCAAAGGCCCTGTTTGTTCTTCGTTAGCTGGCTGGGTAGTTCATGGACACCCATGGTGCAGGTGGCCCAGGAAGCAATTCATGGACACCTATGGTGCAGGTGGCCACAGGAGGAAAGGGTTCCTTTTTGGAATTTTCTTTCTGCAGTATAATGTAAGCTCTGGCCCTGGATGAACACTCTTCCTGGCATTGTGGATGCAGCACATAAAACATGAGATAATGCTGTTTATGTTTTCAAGGGGGAGTGGTACCCAGATTCAATTTCTGTTCCAATGAATAGCCAAGCTCGGGCAAGAGATGGTGTGGGCAGAGGTTTCAATCAGCTGCCTCCCCAACCAGCACAGCTTTCTGTGTTTAAAGTATTGGAAAGAGCCAATTCTATCTCAAAGTGAGGAAGAACTGAAGGCAGTTACAACATGAATGTTTCATTTCTTCCTAGGAAATGAAGTTGTGTTGGCTGGCAGTTGATTTTCAAAGCACCAGCAAACCTAGCTCTGCATCTGATGGATGGCTGCTCATAGCTATTTAGCCTCTCTCAGCCTCAGGCTCATCCTCGGTCGGGTGTGGGTAATAATGGTAAAAAACTGAACCGTGCTTATCATTCCCATGTGGTCTAGATTGTGAAATATTCAGAGGCTGTTAGATTATTTAGTGGATGCTAAATAATCATTTCTTTCAATGAATTTTTATCCTTATTTTTAATTATTTTTATTTAAATGTGTGTGAATGTATGACACATATGTGTGCCCACAGAGAGCAGACAAGGGTGTTGGATTCTTTGGGATTCGAGTTAGAGATGATTGTGAGCCACATTATGGGTGCTGGGGGCTGAACTCCCGTTCTCTGGAAGAGCAACCGGTGCTCTCAACCACTGAGTCATCCATTTCTCCAGTCCCGAGCCAGACTTTAAGATTCTAACTTTTGAGTCTTGAAAGCACTGCTTTTCTCCCCGAGAGTGACTTCCAATACAGACAACAGGTGAAGTTGTGCTGATGAAGCTCTCTGGATGAACACACACACACACACACACACACACACACACACACACACACACATACAAATGGGAAATCCTGAGTCAGCAGGAGAGCTAACATGGAGTGCTGAATTTAGATTCAAACAATGAGTAAACAGGAATGTACCACGTAAACAATTTTCACAGTCTGGTATAGGAGCCCAGATGCTTCCTCCATGGGGTGTGAATGAAAGGGAATCATGGGGCAAAATGAAGTAAATACCAACTCTTCCATCATTCTGGCCCAATGCCAGCTTATCAGGGTCTTCACTTCTGCTTTTATTTAAGGAGTAAAGAAAAGTTGGTTTACACATGTAAAGGTACACATGCCTGCCGTCAGATGGAATTATGTATTGGGGATATCTGAAAGAAAAATCAGGGTGTGGTTCAGTACTTAGGAGTTCTTACAGAGGACCCCGGTTCAGTCCCAGAACCCATCTCCTCCAGTGGTTCACACCTGCCCTTCAATCCAGCTCCAAGGGGTTTGATATCTCTGGCCTCCACAGACACCTGTACTTACACTACACGCACAAACCCACATACAGACAAGCAGGCATACACATCATTTTTTTTTTAAAGAAAATGTTTTTAAAAGAAATGAAAATCACAGAAAACGTTGCAATTCCCTTTTTTGCCTTATCCCACAAGCAGACAGGTTTTTCCTTAGTCAGTTGTTCTGAGAAACCCAGAAGTGTCACTATTTTGAATTTGTTCTTTTCAGAGCCATTTTCTACAGAAGAAAATGAAGTGCAGGTTCGGTGTAGAGTCTGCTTGAGAACCATTTATGCATTCATGGGAATCATTTGCCCAATCAGCATTCACAGGCACCTTCAATGAATGGATCCTTTCCATGCCATCTGCAAGGCTAGCTAAATGCTAGAAGCCTCAGTCAAAGAAACAGAAGGGGTAGCAATTATCCTCAAGATCTTGGCTAACTCCTACTGGGGAGGGAGTCGCAGATCCACCAGCAAGTGATGAAAATGCAGTGGGTAGAAGTGTGTCTATGAGGTAAAGCAGCAAAGAGGTAGTGTACAAGAAGGACTTGCAGAAGGAGGCCAAACTAGAGTGGGTTCTGCAATAGTGGGCCCAGAGGAGAGGAGAGAGCAAAGGCAATCCAGACAGAGGGGCAGGGAGAGGCACTGAGAATACCAGTGTGTGCAGGGACCCACCAGGAAATCGTTTTCAGTGGCGTTAACAGCTCTTATCAGAGGCCTGTGGTGGCTTCCAGCATTGTTGGGGATGGCTCTTGGTCCAACAGGTTCCGCCGCCCTTGAGCCCCAAAATAAACAATCAGAGACATATATTAATTAGGAAGCTGTTGGCCAATGACTAGGTCTTCTTATTGGCTAGCTCTGTCTTAATTATTAACCCATTTCTATAATTTTAAGTATTTCCACATGGATCTGTTTCTCCTTTCCGAAGCTACATAGCGACTGTTTGTGCCTACCTTTCTTGGAATTCTCCTTGTTTCCTGGAACCGCCTATCTTCCTGCTGAACAGTGTTTTATCCATTAACTAATAAGAGAAACATATATACAGAAAGACATCCCCCATCATAGCATTGTGATGTGTTCCAAGCCTGGTCTGGATTTTAGGGTATTGGGGCTGTGTGGAGACAAACAGATTGGTTGGTGGGCCACTGTAGGCATTTAGAAAGACAATCTGCATTAGGGTTGAAGAGAAGATGGGATGAAAAGAGTTGTGGAGCAAATGTGCACACACACGCGCGCGCGCGCGCGCGCGCGTGTGTGTGTGTGTGTGTGTGTGTGTGTGTGTGTGTGCGTGTGTGCCCTGATATACGATGGTTCTGTCCACAGTTTTTCAACATCCTGGTGCCACTGAAAGTATGCACATCAATAGAAACCATGCTTCGGATTTTAAATTTTCACTTTTCCCAGGCTAGTCACACTTGGTAAAGTTTCTCTTATATGCTGGCCTGTGGCAACAGACACAGTTCCCAGTAACCATGGAGTTATTTCGGGATGAACACAAGTAATACTGTGCAGTAGAGTGGGTTGCTAAATTGTTCTGTTTGGGAGGTTACATGTATTATGGTGCATTTCTTGGGTAGCTCTATCATAAGGTATGGATCATCTGTATCTGTATGGTGATTGCCAAAGTATAGCAAGAACGTCCAGGGTATCTTAGGGAGGATGGATTGATCCTGATGCTGGCTACTGAGCTAAACCCAGAAGGCAGGGAGGGGAAAGCTTGAAGGAGGTGAGGCTAATCTTTCTTGGGTTGGGTTTGAGGTGCCTATGGATGGAGCATCTAGAAGATTTAAAAAAGCACTTGTACACGGAGGCTGGGGATCAGGAGTGGTGCTGAGAATGAGAATTAAATAGGGCATCAGCATGTAGGCAGGAATGATACAAGAGGCTGGATACGATTAGCTAGTTTCAAATACTGAACAAAGACAACATTGAGCCAAATGAATAATAAAGAAAAGCAGGTGAAGGGTGGGTGTTGAGAAAATGGCTCTGTTGGTAAAAGCCTCACTGGGTAAGTATGAGGTCCCGAGTTTGATGCCCTAAAGTCTGGGAAAGTCATGTATGGTAACACACCAGTAACCAGTCACAGCACTGAGGAGGCAGAGAAAGGAGGATCTCTGGGGCTTGCTGGTCAGCCAATCTAGCCAAATCAGGGAGCTCCAGATTTGGTGAGAGACTCTGTCTCAAAGAATAAGGTAAATGGTGATAGAAGACACTTGGCATCAACTTAAGGACTCTACACACATGGGCACCCCTCTTTACACAAACATGTACATACACACAGGAGAATAAAAAGGGAAGTGGGGCACATATTGGGAACATAATGCCTGGCTCCCCAAAGAGAAGAAGGGTCATTAACAGTATATTTAAAGATCAAGATTGGGTGCCTTTAATCCCAACACTTGAGAGGTTGATGCAGGAGAATCTCTACAAGTTTGAGGCCACCCTGCTCTACACAAAGAATTCCAGGCCAGGTAAGGATACATGATGAGACCCTGTCTCAAAAAAAATTAATTAAAAAAACAAACAAACAAGAAAGGTTGGGACTAGTAAACAAGGAGGACCCTAAAAGAGACAAACATTGTCCCTTGGAGAAAGGGAAAGGGTCAAGATCCCCTGAGCAAATTGAGAGCATGGGAAGAGGGGCGAGGGAGCTAGGAGAATGAGAAGGGAAGAAGAGGAAGGATGCAGAGCTCATGAGGGAGCAGAAAGGTTGAGTCAGGGGAAGAATAGAAGAAAGGGTATGTGATAGGCAGGGTTTTAGTTGTGGGGGGTGGTAGGGGAGGAAGGGAGGGAGAAGGGAACTGGGATTGTCATGTAATTCAATCTTATTTCTAATTCAAATAAAAAATGATAAATAAAAAAAAAGAAAGGTTGGGTCTGCTAGGGCAAACCTGTAATCTGAGTGCTTGGGAAACTGAGGCAGAAGATCATTAACTAGAGCCTATCATAAACACAGCAAATTGCAAGCCAGCCTTGGCTACTAAGGAAGAAAAATCCACAGCATGGCTTGCAGTTCAGTGGTAAAGTGCCTACCCAACATGTGTGAAGTCCTGGATTTGATCCCAAACGTTACTACATACACAAACAAACAAGGCAAAAGGGCCATGAAGACCTGTTAGACTTGGCAGTGGGGATGGCATGGACATTGTTGAGAGCAGGTTCGGTGGGAGCCAGCAGGAGGCAGAGGGAGGAAAGTGAAGATGCTAGGGTGAAGCCGAGATAAGCAGCTACACATGGAGAAATCTGCAAGAGAGATTTTGCCGTCACTAGAAGAGGGTGCAGGGCTGACAGTGGGCAGTCTTGGCTTTCCCACCACTGTCAGTGTTACAGGAGCATGGGGGTGGGGGCAGGCTGGGAAGAGGTTGGAGCAGAGCCTGGAAGGTGTGAACTTCCAGCAGAGGAAGTGGGACCGGACTTGGAAAGGAGGTGATGAAGAATGACCAGAGCTTTTCCTATGGAGAGGATATGACCTGGACATTTGGAATTCTCAAAAGGACCTTTCTCTTCTCAGCCACGTTCTCATCTGAGGGGTGACGTGGGAGAAATGAAATGGACTCCAGTTTCCACTGCCACCTTACACTCAGGGGAGGACCTGTTCTCTCCTAAGGACGAATGGAAATCCTGTTTATTTAAAAGCCCTGAACATTATTCATTGGGAAGTGCCACATGACCTACTGTGACTCCAGATAGGCTCATCTAAATAAAAGGAAGTGGTCTCCTTGTGAATGGGAGTCACAAATGACAAATATTTCTGGAGTGCCATAGAAACAGATGCACA
This sequence comes from Cricetulus griseus, assembly GCF_003668045.3. Classification (NCBI taxonomy): domain Eukaryota; kingdom Metazoa; phylum Chordata; class Mammalia; order Rodentia; family Cricetidae; genus Cricetulus; species Cricetulus griseus. Next base: position 86,179,981 of record NC_048595.1, on the reverse strand, counting down.
TCTTCCTGGAATGTGGAAAATGAATGTGGTATCACCTACTTGATGAAAACAAACAACACCCTTCCCAGTGGTCTATGTATGATACAGAAATGGAAAAATATTAAGTCTGAGAGTAAATACAGTAATTACTCTCAGAGCAAAAACAGGGATCAGAGAATGAAGTCTCAGCAAATCTGGGCTCCAGTCAGCAGAAATGAACAGGGCCCTACAGTGAGATTCACTGGACTCGCTGTCTTCTCTATTCTTGGGTCATTCTTTTCAGAAACTGGCGTAGGTCAGTTAGGTTGTTGATTTTGAGTCCAAGTCTCACATAGCTCAGACTGGCCTCAGATTCCTTGCACAGATGAGGTTGGTCTTGAACTCTTGATCCTTCTGCCTCCCCCGATGAATGAATGCTGTAATGACAGGCCACCACACCACTTTTGATTAGGTAGCCTCTATTCCTGGGCCGTGGAGGTGATCTCTCTGATCAGTAGTTTATCAGATGCACAGGGAAGCCCAGAGAAATATTTTTTCTTCACTCGATGAACTGAAAATTGTTTAAGGAGAAACAGATTGAGGAAAATGGAAAATTCTAGACAGACAAAATTCACAGCTTCCCTATACCTTGGCTTTTGTTTCTACAGTCACCTCTGAGACACATCTATCTATGTTTGGCTTCCAGTGCAGATCTGGAACCTCTAAGTCACCAGTGACTTTGGTATGAGGTGATTGAGATGCCACACTGCCAGGCCATCATTTAAGGCTCATCCTGATGATCTTCAGCTCATAGTTGGTGACATACAAAGATGCTTACGGTTGTGGTCAGTCGAGATACCCTGCTGAGATTTTTACAGCAGCAGGGATTTGGGGGTACAGTTCCAGCCAAGCCATAGTTACAAAGGTTGATTAGCAGTAATGAATTAAGTCTTGTCTTTTTTTTTTTAACCCTTCTGCTAAGTCACTGTTATGGTTCTGAGTTGTCACTATCTTCAGCCCCAAATCTTGGAAAACTTTTTAAGCATACACTCAAAATTCAACAATATATGTGTCCTGTATCAAATGGGATAAGGTGTCTTAGGGTTTCTGTTGCTGCACTGAAATACCATGCCCAAAAAGCAAGTTGAGGAGGAAGAGTTTATTTGGATTATACTTCCTTATTGCTGTTCATAATCAAAGGAAATGAGGAACCCAAGCAGGGCAGGAATCTGGAGGCAGGATGATGCAGAGGCCATGGAGGGTGCTGCTCACTGACTTGCTCCCTACGGTTTGCTCAGCCTGCTTTCTTATAGAACCCAGAACCACCAGCCCAGGGATGGCACCACCCACAATGGGCTGGGCCCTCTGCCATAAATAACTAAGTAAGAAAATGCCTTACAGCTGGATCTTATGGCGGCATTTTCTCAATTAAGTTTCCCACCTTTCAAAAACTCTAGTTGGAGCCGGGCATTGGTGATGCATGCCTTTAATCCCAGCACTTAGGAGGCAAAGGCAGAGTATCTTTGTGATTTCGAGACCAGCCTGTTCTACAAGAGCTGGTTCCAGGACAGTCTCCAAAGCCACAGAGAAACCCTGTCTCAAAAAACAAACAAAACAAAACAAAACAAAAACAAAAACAAAACTCTAGTTGGTGTGTCAATTTGACATGACTAGCCATCACAGTAGGCTTTATCCTGTGGGGATGTACACCCTGCTCAGCTCTAGGACTGAGTTGCCATGAAGCAGGGAAGAATGGGAATTGAGCAACTGACACTCCTTTGCCGCCTTTACTCATGTTGGACACATAAGGGGCTAGGGAGTTAAGCCTGCTCCTCGGAGCAGCTCTTCCTGTGGCTCTCATTTTGGCAGGCCTGGCAGACAGGCACCTCACTTGACTGCTCAGCTGTGAAACTGCAGTTCAAGAGGAGGGTGCAGGTGAACTCAGGACCTTCGGCTAGCCTGACAGCATCAGCTTTCATTCTGAGACTGCTTGTTGAGATTCACACTCATGTCAACTGAGCAGCAGTGTGGAACATTCCTGTGTGTCCCCAGTGCTGAGAACAGTTGGAAAGGCTCTGTCCAAGGTCAAGATTATTCTAGGATACAACCCAGTGGTAGAGTACTTGCTTGCTCCAGAATATACATAGGGTCCTAGAAATGTCACAGACATTTCTTTGGTATTTGTCTTGCCTTCTCCCACAACTGGTACTGAGTTCTCTTCATGAAGGAGTCTGGACATCACCCTGCCCCTAGGTCTTTCCACCATTCTTCTTGTACTCTCTGCACTACCTCATACCCCTCCACTATTCCTCAATCCATATCTGCTTTCTGCCATGTATAATTGGTTCCCTGGACCTTGGTTCCCCATGAGTTCAGTGTTCGGAAAGGTTCCTTATCAAGTTAGGTGTACTTCATTTTCTTTCTTTATCAACAATGACATAATAGTTCTGATGCAGATGTTACAATGATACTGTAATTGTGTAAATCATTTTTAGATTGTGGTGTGTGTGTGTGTGTGTGTGTGTGTGTGTGTGTGTGTGTGTGTGTACATAAATGTATTTGTGCACAGAGGTCAGAGGAGGGTGTCAGAACTCTTGGGGCTGGAACTTCAGTTGATTGTCACCCACCTGTTACGGGTACTGGTAATAGAATTGGAGTTCTCTAGAGGAGAACTGTGGGTGCTTAAGCACAGAGCCCTCTTCCAGCCCTAGAAACAAAGTCTTTAGTAAGATTGTTCTCTTTGGATTTGACTGAAAGACACTCAGAAAAAGGAAACACATACAGACTTCTGTAGGTCAGAAGACAAAGATGTAGCAGAGGATCATGGGAAGCAAGAACTTGGGGATCTTGGAAGAAGCACTGAGTGTCCATATCGGCCAGCTTTTCCCATCTCTCCTCTTTGTTTGCATCTTGAAATAAGGTTGATTTTCAGCAGAGCCTTGAAACCTAGGTATTTTGGAGTGAGGGAAAAAGAAACTGAACAGCACAGTGAATTGTTGAGCTGTGGACAGGAATGTTGGTGCCTCTCTGAAGTACCATACTGAGGCATGCAACTAGAGGGAGCCTGGCCTGGCTGGAAAAGCCATGCAAGGCCACAGGATATTCTGATATGAGTCCTCCTTCTGTCTACCATGCTTGTTTCTCTTTTGTGTCCTTAAAAGCCTAGCTAATGTGTGGTCTACCCAACCCTACCTGTCTTGCATAGGTTGGAAATTGCATTCATCTCTGGTCCCAACAGTGGCTTCAGCTCATAACAAGAAACCCAGAAGCAGACAATCCGGAGGTGGGGTGGTTGTTCCATTATGGCTTCTGGGTGCCAAGCTGTCCCTGACTTTCTGCACTCAGCTGTCCCTATCACATTCTTGCCTCTGTGGGCATTAGGTGACTGCTTCTCTAGTGCCATATCCCCTAGAGCCAACAGAACAGTGACTCCCCAAAGATGTTTACATCCTAACCTCGAAATCTGTGACTGGGTTAAGTTACATAGCAGAGGAGAAATATTGCTTGTGTTTGTCTGTCTCTGTTGCCATTAGAAAATACCACAGGCACTTTATGAAGAAAAGAAGTGAATGTAAATCAGTTTTGGAAGTTGAAAGTCAAAGAATAGAGCTCATTACTTTGGCTATAGAGATAGAGAGATGAGGCATGTAATTCAGAGATGGAGGCAGAGGCCCATGAGTCAAGATGGCAGATGGCCTGAGAGAGTTGGAAAAGGGGAGGAAATGGATACTCCTCTAGAGCCTCTGGAAGGGAACAGAACTCTGACAAGCATTGATGTTTGCCTGCTGCCCCCCAGGTCAGGTGGTTGACCTGTGGATCTGTAAGCTACTGTATAGTGAAAGCCAATGAGCTTGTGTGGGTGTCAGAGCAGTAACTGGAGACTGCTATACACTCTCCCATGAGGGAACCTGTGAGAAAAAAAGGGGAGCCAAGGTGTGTGCCACTGAAAGCAACACCCCTACTTTTGCAGAGCTTTTCTGGAAGTTATCACACACACACACACACACACACACACACACACACACACACACACACACACACACACACACAAACACTTTTGTGCATATGCTGTCCACCCAAACTGCTGCATGCTTGCCGTTAGCTACAATGGTAGCTGTGGTATGCACATGTCATCCAGGCTCATTGCTCTTCCTAAGAAAGCAGGATTAAGTTAAGGAAGAAGGAATGGTGCTGGGCAGACTACTTGGGCTTTTACCACACACAGCCACAAAACATTGTTCTTCACCATCCCATTGCCCTTTCAGTCTTTAGTGTGTGTGTTTATGTGGGTAAATCTCATTGCTTGACAGAGAACATTCATGAGCAGACTCTGCTTGATTTATCTTCCTGTCCCTTATGCTCAGCACATTGCCTGGTACAGAGAAAGTATTTGCATGAAACTAGATAGATGAACGCATGAGAGAATTTTAAGCAGGGGGTGATGGATGTACTTTACCGAGTCAGAGGTTCTTTGTGTTCTTCCATGAGGATGCTGGGGGAGGGGGCGGTGGATACATTTTACAAGACCCTTTAGCCATGATCCAGACTGTCTCCTGTGTTAGCTCTCTGCAGCTGTGTTGTGTTCTCACAGCCTTTTACAGTACTCTGTGCTCAGAAGAAACTGAGCAGGCTGGTCAGAGGCTGCTGTGTACCTGTCACAGCCCGTGGAGCCTCAGTTAACCTTGTGTATAAATTACATTTTCTGCCCATTCGTTATTTTTAGCACAGCAGTATCTACTTGGCACCCAGAGACCGAGTTAGGTTTCAGTCATGAAACTTCAAAGTGACCGCACATTTAACCCCAAGACTCTGTTTCTTTCGAGTTCCCCCGAGTCCCGAGACTCAGGTTTGTATGAGTGAGGTGGTAGCCTAGACTGTCCAATTACCTTAGCACCTAGCCCAAAGCCACAGGTATTGTAAGGAAACTCAGCTTCTTAGACCTGTCTTGCTTAGGCTTACACAGACTGCCATTCCCTCTAGTCATTACATTGGGGGTAAAACTCGGTTGGTATCACAAGGGTTTAATTTCCTTGCTTCCCTCCCTCTCTCTCCCTTCCTTCTCAGTTACAAAGCACAGTATCATGACCCAAATCTTTAGCATCTGAACCATACAGCTGAGCTCTCTGAAACCGAAAGCACAGGGGCAGGCTGTGGAGATGCAAGCCAGCCTGTGGTCATCAGGTCACAGAGAATTCTCAGCTACCTGGGGCTGCTACCCTGGAAGGAAGCTCCCTAGGGACAACACCTCCCCACTCCACCCCCGTACTTTTTTTAAAGTCAGCCATATTTAATATAATTTTGGTTTGTTTTATGATCCCTTGAAGTATCTGCTTCCATATTCAACCCAACGAACTCGGTAAATGTTGGGTTTGTGTTTACATGGATGTTAGCGAGCACTGCTTTAATCCCTTGACTTGACACTGCAAGCTGAGATCCTGGTCCCTGTTTATCCCATTCCTGTGAGATACTGTCTTCTCAGAATGGGTTCTCAGGGGGCATTTTAAAGGCAATTAATTGTCTCTAAACTAGGTGATCTAGTTAGATAAGTAGTATGTGATTTTTTTATTATGTTTTTATTTATTTACTTTGTGCATGTGTTTTGAGGAGTTGGGAACATGTGTCTCACAATGGATACATGGTCACCCACACTATATTTTAATTGAGCAGATACTGAAACTTATAAGGACAACATTAAAATAATTTATAACCCTACTACCCAATGACTGATATTTTCCCATTTTTTTTTTCAGCCTTTGTTAAAGGTGACCTACTTACAATTCAGATTTGGGGGAAGTAAGCAGGAAAACTTAAGTTCTTTGTAATCTCTCAACCTTAGGTAGTATTGGATAAATAAATGTATCCCTAATGTATGAATACATACATTTATGTATGTGTATATACCAAATATAATTGAGATATACACTATAAGGTATTATTAGAATATAAGTATAATTTTATGCACACACATATTTGACTGGTCTCAGTTGTTACTACAATAGTGCTATGTAACAAATTCCATCCAACCCAGCACTCAGAGGAGAGTTATAAATTCAAGACCAGCCAGGGCTACAGTAACAAGACCCTATCAAAACAAAGCAGAAGATAGGTTATGACAGTGCAAGCATTTAATCCTAGTATTTGAGAAGCAGACCTAAACGCAATGGTAGGCAGATCTCAGTGAGTTAGAGGCTAGCCTGGTCTACATACAGAGTTCCAGGCATGGGCTGCATAAGGAGACTGTCTCACATAAACAAAAACAACCTCCCTCAAACTTATCATCCTCAGTTTAAAGTTGTTTATTCTTTTTGACTCTTGCAAGCTGGGCTCTGCTGAGTGGCTCTGGGTTACATTGACTAGACATGCCTTCTAGCCATGAGCAAAACTCAGATCTTCTCTTTCTGGGGCCAGGGTTACCTAGTAAAGCCCAAGAGGTACAAGGAGACAAACACAATACAAACCTAGGCAAGCCTCTATTTGTACTTTTGTCTTGTTTGCTCTAATTTCATTGACCAACACACATCACATGGTTAAATTCAAAGTCAAGGGAAAGAAAAGCAAACCAGTGGCTAAGATCAACATTAGTGGTCCAGAGAAGTAGTTGTGCTTCCTGGGGAGGCAACGGTGAGAAGGATGGACACACACACACACACACACACACACACACACACACACACACACACTGTATGATGTGCCTGTGTGTGGGTATGTGCATGTGTAAGTGCAATGTCCATGGAGTCCAGAAGAGGGCATCAAATCCCCTGAAGCTAAAGTTGAGAGCAGCCTGATATGGGTACTGGTCCTTAAACTCAGGTCCTCTCAAAGAGAAATAAATGCCCTTAACTACTGAGCTACCTCTGTAGTCCCGAAGGGAGGGACTATTTTAAAGGATAGTATCTGAGGTTCCTGCTGAGATACTTTTTTTTTTTTTTTGAGATTTAGGTGAAATCTCAGAACTCACCTGGTCACTAGTTCCATGCATCCTGGCTAAGAGACCTCTGGCCCAGAAATTGCATGACTACACGCTGTAGATCACTTCAGCTGTCCCGTGTGTGCTGTTCTTATTCTGCTCTCATGCCTTTCATCCACTCCTCCCTAGAATAATTCACAGAGACATGCGCAGAAGGTTTTGTTGGACATTTGGGACAGCAAAGAGTTTTACATCTGCGCCCAAACCTCTGCATCACTCAGCCCCTCTCATTTGGACTCTATTTGCGTTCAGCTCACACAGCCATCCTAGTCAATGCCTGCTGGAGACTTTTCTCTGGTTTCAGGAATTCTGATTGTCTCGTCTCATGGTCTTGGTTCAACCTGCTTCGGCTTTTGTATTAATTCATTGAATGTTTGTATATTGAGCATGTGTGTCTGTCCCCACCTTGATAAATTTTTAATCCAGGTGGGGAAATTAATAATGCCCATTGCTACTGGGGGGCCAGGTAATTCTTCTCTTCTGGGACTGTTTGTGCCCCATAAGTTGTTTTATTAGCATCTCCTGTCTCCATTTGCTAGATGTCAGTAACACCGGTGCTTGTCCCCTGGAGTTATAAACAACCAGAGTAAAGATGTTGCAGACTTCTTCCAGGAGGAAAATCACTTCAATAGAAAACTGCTGTTAAGCCTGGCAGTGGTGGCACAAGCCTTTGATCCCAGCACTCAGGAGGCAGAGGCAGGTGGATCTCTGTGAGTTCAAGGCCCGCCTGATCCACAAAGCAAGTTCTAGGACAGCCAGGATTACACACGGAAACCCTATCTCAAAAAAAAAAAAAAAATACAAAAAAAAAGAAATGCTGCTATAACCTACAGTCGCTTTGATAAGAATGCTGATAAATAAGAGTAATGGGTTAAGACAGATACAGGAGCAGGACTAAGGTTGTTGCTTAATTGAATGAGTACTTGTCTAGCACATGTAAAGCCTTAGGTTCCATGCACAATTAACCAGGCATGATGGTTACATGCCTGTAATCTGAACTCTCAGGAGGCAGAGTCAAAAGAAGTTTGAGGCTATTCTGGAATACCTGAGGCCCTGTATTAGAACAAACACAATAACAGAAAGAGATACAGAAGAAGGGTAAGTCACCCCTACAGGTGACTCTCTGGAAACTGAAGGGGAAGTGGCATCTAAGTTGAGACTTCAGGAATGGTTCTAGGTGTGGGATGAATTTCTGGAAGGAAAGAAAAGTGTAGCACCTCAGAGCAAACAGAGAGCTGCTGTGTGAGTTAAGCACAAAGGGAACCATGTATGATAGTGACAGAGGGTCACTTGGCACTGGGAGGCAGGATACTTTGGGGTCCTGTAAGTTGCGTGACTCTCACTTTTCCTGAGCAGAAAAATGAGTGTGTCTGTCACTGTGGTCATTTGAGGAATGTACATTTCTTACATTCAGGAACTAAAAAAAAAAAAAAAAATCTGAGGTTGGAGCACAGTTCATGCCTGTGCCTTGATGCCCCTTGCCTCTCACAAATCTCACTCTGAGCTCTTTAAAAAAAGAAAAAAGATGTACTTATGCAGTGTTCTGCCTGCATGTACATCTGCAGGCCAGAAGAGGCACCAGATCTCATTATAGATGGTTGTGAGCCACCATGTGGTTGCTGGGAATTGAACTCAGAACTTCTGGAAGAGCAGCCAGTGCTCTTAACCCCTGAGCCAATTCTCCAGCCCTGCACTCCTCATTTTAAGTGTGAATCTAATATACATGGTAGCCAGTTCTCAGGAGAGCTGAGACAATGGAGAGGACAGCAAAGGAGATCTACCTACTTGCGTGTCAACTATAGCAAAGCTTCTATGATGGCCATGGGCAATGGCTAGCAGCAAAAATGGATGAGTGAATGACCAATGGATGAATGAGTGAATGAATGAATGAGTTGGAAGTTCAGACCAAACAATTCAAGAGGACCAGAAGTGTAGAGTCTTTTATAAAAAGACATCTATCTCTGCATAATACACCATGACCTGGTTGCAGTATAACAATGGCCCACTACCCCAATACATATGAGTTTTGAGCATGACACTGTGGAATCAATGCAGTAAGATCTAGGGCAGTTGTTGGGAGTGGGGGTGGTGGGACTGGTGTTAGACCTCCTGATTTACATTCTTGTGTCAAAGTTCTGAAATAGTTGCTACATACAAGTTCTTGATGATCTCATCTCTAAAATGGGGTTCCCTACTCATAGTCATTGAGGAAGTTAAGTGAAATAAACCATGCATATTAGTAAGGGTTCTATGGAGTAACAGAACTTACAGAATGAATATATATATATATATACATATATATATATATATATTCATATGTAAAGGAGATTTATTAGAATGACTTATAGGCTGAAGTCCAGCTAATCCAACAATAGTTGTCTATGAATGGAAAATTCAATAATCCAATAGTTGTTCAGTCCATGAGGCTGGATGTCTCAGCTAATCTTCAGTATATGCTGGAATCCCAAGGAAGTAGACTCTAATGCCAGTGAAGGAATGGATGTGCTAGCAAGGCTAGGGAAAGCAGGCAAAGAGCAAAAGCCTCCTTCTTCTGTATCCTTATGTAGACTTCCAGAAGAAGGTGTGGCCCAGATGAAAGGTGTGTCTTCCCACCTCAAGATCCAGATGTGTGTCTTCCTGCCTCAAACGTCTAGACTAGAAGTAGATTCACCCACTTCAAACCAAGCAAAAAAAAAGAATCTCTCACAGGTGTGCTTTCTATTTCTGGCTTGTAGTTCATTCCAGGCATAGTCAAGTTGACAACCAAGAATAGCCATCGCACCATGTGGATTAGTTCTTGGAATAGTGAACAAGTACTCAACAGCTAATCATTACTCCTGCCATTTTACTAGAATACAAATACTGAGCTTTACCCCAAGCACAGGCACGGCTGCTCTTCTGGAATATTCTCAGAGTCTCTTCCCTTCTTGAAATTATATGGAATAGTCATAGCAACTAAGAAATTATCCAGAAGTTTGGGGGCAGTTGCATCTGTCCCCTCCATTGTGTCTCTTTTTGGCAGTAGAGTTCCCTGAGAGAGAGAGACAGCAACTTCATGATTCTGACCACCAGCCACTTCTTAACACAGTATATTTCCTTTGAGGAACACTGTCCTTTTGCTCTTTGCCCTTTGCCCTTTGGCCATCCAAAGAAAAGAGACATTCTTCTGAGATAGCTAGGAGAATCTGAAGCTGTTTTCTTCCGGTCATATGTCCTGAGCTGTATGGACACAATCTACCTCTGAATAAGAAATATACACATCATCATTGATGTGTGTATTTCTGGGGTGCCAGGGCAATGGACGGACACCAAGCATGTTGCAGAGCAGTGGCCGTGAGGCAATGGAGGCAGTCCTGGGTCATTTTCCTTTGATCAGTGTCTTCCTGGCAACAAAGCTGGACGCACAGGATACTCCGTAATGGAAAAACCTTGGCCTGGTTTCTTGGTGTAGTGAACAATGGAAGGCACAGGTTTCTCAGCAGGAAGGTGGCTGCTTCCTTGCCAATGGATGGCAGGGCAATAAAGCATCTTGTCCTCTGTTTGTGTGTCTTCCAGGCTGGAGCAGGAAATACAAGCGCTCGAAAGTGAAGAGTCCCAGATATCTGCCAAAGAGCAGATCATCCTTGAGAAACTGAAGGAGACAGAGAAATCTTTCAAGGACTTGCAGAAGGTGAAGAAAGAAAAGCAGGTTTCTCTAAACCACTGGGGTGGGGGCAGCTCCCAGAGAAGCAGATAGAGCAGTGGTGCTCAACCTTCCTAATTCTGTGACCCTTTAATACGATTCTTCAGGTTGTTGTGATCACCAACCATAAAATTATTTTGTTGCTATTTCACAACTGTGATTTTGCTACTTTTATGAACTGTAATGTAAATATCTCATGTGCAGGATGTCTGATATGTGACCCCCAAAGGTGTCACAACCCACAGATTGAGAGCTACTGGGCTAGCCTGTAGCCAGAGAAGTCTGAACCATATGAAAAGAGGTCAAAAGTGCTAGGAACAGGTTCTGTCCCAGCAGCAGAGTGGCCTGTCTTCACTGAGAGGCATGGAGACAAGCCTGTTAAACTAATCCCTCTTATTTGCTGCTGTCCACACCCCATACCTCCCCAGTGTATGGAAATTCAAATTAAGCACTAGAATTGTAAGCCCAGTTCCTTTTCAGCGGATTTGATAACCATTCGGGGCTTTAATTAGAATTTGCCTTTTGAGTCTTTATTTTATGAAAGGGCAACACTGTAGCAAATGGGCGGGGATCCCAATACAAACCCTGTAAATGCATGCAACTACCCAATGTAAAAACAAATGGCTTGGTGTGGTAATACCAGAGACACCCTGGTTTCTCGTGACCCTATTTTTTTTTTGCCTCCTATCTCTGTGATAAGAAAAAAAACTATATAAAATTAAGTTCAAGATGGGATTTTTCTAACATAGTACATCCAACACAACAACTCAGAATAGTTGCTGAATGGTTTAAATCATCCCTCAATAAACTGGTTTAGTGTAAGTTGAGAATGACAGGTCCTTAACTGATCCCAGAAGTAAAGCAAGCTTGAGTTTTGCCTGCTGCCTGCCAAGTTCTGACTGTGTCTGGGGGTTGGGGTTGGGACATGCCACACATGCACAGTGACACTCTGCCCTGCTTTTGTCTCCACAGAGTTTCTCCACTGCTGATGGAGGTAAGTGCCCTCTGCCCTGCCTGTACACGGATGCTTTCCTCCTGACAGGCTGAGTGGTCCTCTTTCACACAGACCTACCAGGAGACACATGTGAAGTGACACTTTCTAAGGGCATCCGAGGCAAGGGGCAGCATCCTAGCTGGCAAGGGCCCCAGGAGGTCCACATTGCCATCGTTACTGCCTCTGCTTCTTGACTTGATACTTCTATGAACACACTGGCCAGCTCTCTTTTCCCAGCTCAAGTCTCCCCAAAGACTTGCTGTCTGGACTTTTCTTGAAAAGGGTTGACAAAAGAATGTGCTGGAGTCAGAACTAAGTCCCTTGTAAGAACCAGTCCACCTTCACCAGTCACTAAGTCTCCAGGTCGAATGAGAGGTGACTTGGTGTTTAGGAAACCCTTCTAAGGCCTCTGGAACTTTCTTTGGAAAGAATGGAAGGCCTCCTTCTCACCATCCTCCTAGAGTGCTAGAGTCTCTCTAGCTTCCCAGGGAAACTGGGCAAGTCATAATTTCCCTCCTTCCATGACATCTGACCCTGAGCCCTGAAGAGTGGGAGTTGGATTCTAGTACGCCTATTCCCAGACAGACAGAAGGGACAGATCCTTCTCCTGTCCCCTCCTCTGCCTTCCTGGGCTGTGGGGATAAACTTGGGACTATGTCTCTGTCTTCACTGCATCCCCTGACCTCAGCTACAAACTCAAAGTTGCTGTATTCATCTTTGCCCTCAGTAGATGGGCTTTGAAATGCAAGGACATGTGGGAGCTTCAGTTGCTATCTTCTTCTCACGTGGCTCTCATGCAGTCAGCCTCTAGCTCAGGAAAATGATCAGTGGATCAGAGGAGTTGGCATCAGAACATTTCCCATTGTCATTTAGGGGGAAAATGGAGGACAGTTTTTAAAAATATGATGATGTGTAATGACTTCTAGATCGACCACAGACCAGATATTTTCATGTACGACAGTTCTGACTGGTGCAAAAGATAGGCAAAATAAAACAACAGAGAAGGTATCATGAATGCCTCTCCCAGCTATAAAAGACCTGGATTTGAGCACCCTTGTAGGTGATCTTTGAGAAGACATAAATGAAACCTTCTATTCTCAGAACCTGTGGCAGAAACACACCAGCAGGAACTCTGGGAGAAAAGGACCAACCACATTTCTAGGAGAGAAGCCCAGCCCCTCTAGGTTGTGACTCAATTGGGTCACAGATGAAGGGAGCAGCCACGGGAACCTGGGTGCATACAGAGAGCATCAGAGTTTGTGATATCAGGGAGGAGGACCCACTGCCAGGCCACGCTGGGCCTGGAACACGGACCCACAGACCTTCGCATCTGCAGAAGTCAAACTGTCCTTCCATGCAGTGCCCTTTCCCTCCTCCTGGTACCCTTTCCTCTATCCAGTACCTTCCTTGGACTTTTCTCTGATAGTCAGGGAAGGGAGGAGATCCTGCCCCTGAGCTGGCTGTGTCTGGTATGGTTGTCTGTGTAGACCATTATGTAATAAGCCAAAATGGAGCCATGTTGTAATTTGTTACCACATCCCAGAAGCCCCTCACTTCCTCCTGCTGCCTTCCAAGTGTTTTTTCTAGACCCTCCAAACATTCACAGAGGTAGGAGGCATCTTGACAAAAGACTCTGGAAGCCCAAAGATGGGGGAACTCAGGCTTAGGAGGATGTTTTTCATGGGTCCTCAGGAGGTATTTCTGGGGTTTTACTTGTCACCCAACATTGTGATTCCGGACCTCTGTGGTTGTAAGCCTTCATGACTTTTCTATCAGTTGCACCTACTATCAAAGGAAGAAGTCTGAAAATGGGCACACATGCTAATAAGAATATAATCCATGCCAGGGTCATTTTATGATCTTAGAATAAAATCTCCAAATGCTTCCCAGTTGGGGAACTTTAAGAGGCCTATTTTCAAATTGTTTCAAAGATTCTAAGTTGAACAGTCAACCAACTGCTGTTATTAAGGCTTAGTGAGAAATTATTCTAGAGCAATGAAAGAAAAGCCACAATTTTAGAGACATAGCATGTTGGTTACAGAATCTAGTTCTAGCTTGGACTATATGAACTATGTAGATGCTGCAGAGAGTCAATCCCAGCATCCTCTATCTATGAGTGCCGAGGAGGAGGAGGATGGGTGCATTTGTGGGGGGGGGAAGATGAGTGTGGGGGTGGGTGTGCACATGTGTGTGTGTATGTGTGTTTATACACTCAATGGCTCTTCTTTGTGTACCCCTGCATATGATCCCACATATATTAGAGGAAGTGGTAATATTGCTGGGTCTCTGATGGTTTTTAATGTCATGACAGGCCTGCTCATCAAAAACAGTTCATTACACTCTTGATTACATTTTCCTGATCAAACTATAATGTGTCCCTCCACTCTTTAAATAACATTATTACCTACCATAGCCTTCAATATTTTATGTGAGCATAACTTGCATTTGGTATGTGGCTTAGTTTCATCTCTGTTGCTGTGATAAACACCTGGACCAAAAAAAAAAAAAAAACAACTTTGAGGAAGAGAGTTTATGTTAGCTTACAATCTTAGGTTATATTCCATCATAGTATGGGAAGTCAAAGCAGCAGGAATGTAAAACAGATAATCACATCACACAAACAATCAAGAGCAGAGAGAAGTGAATGCATGCCTGCATATTCAAACTCAGGCACCTCGACTCATAATCCAGGATCCCCTTCCTAGGAGATGGTGCTACCCACAGTGGGCAGGTCTTCCCACATCAATTAACATAAGACAATCTCCCAAGGGGCTGGAGAGATTGGTTCTTCAACATTTAAGAGTACTTGTTCCTCTTGCAAAGGACCTGGGCTCAGTTCCCAACACCCACAATGTCCCTCCAATTCCAAAGCACCTAATATCCTCTTCTGAATTCTAAGGACATCAGACATGGATTTGGTACACATAATACATGCAGGCAAAACATTCATATGCATAAAATAAAATAACTAAAAAAATGTTTAAGGCAATTCCTCACAGATATGTCTATAGGCCAACCGCATCTAGAAAAACCACTCATTGAGACAGTTTTCCCAGTTGATTCTAGATTGTCGAGTTGACAGTTAAGGTAACCAGCAAGAATACATCTACCGTATTGTTGTTCTGATGTGAATCCTTGGCCAGAACAAGCAAAGGAACATGTATGTCCTGCGCCTTTCCCAGTCTTGCTGTTGTATGCTGATCTTAGATTCCTGACCTGTCCCAGTCTATGGTGTCCTGGAGTCACACCAAAACCTCCATACCACGACTGGAAAAAATCTCAATATTTGGTTGCCAATGAAGTCATGTTTCAAGAAGAGTTCTCATCAGGCTTGCGCCTCTAGCTTTAGCCATCTGTGTTCTTCATAACTACTGCAGTGTTTTAGCTGTGCTGAGACAAAGATACACTCTGAATTTCTATCCCATATATGATGTGCTCTATCTTCTCTGGCAGCAGAGACAACACTGAGGGACCCCTCTGGTGTTGACAGAACAAGGGCACCTTAGTGACTAAGGCCAGATAAATGCCATTTGCTATTCTGTGTGCTGAGCTTTCACAGACTTCCTGGCTATGTGAAAAAATAAGGTTTACTGTTTTCTTCTTTCTTTCTTTCTTTCTTTCTTTCTTTCTTTCTTTCTTTCTTTCTTTCTTTTTCTTCTTCTTCTTCTTCTTCTTCTTCTTCTTCTTCTTCTTCTTCTTCTTCTTCTTCTTCTTCTTTTCCTTCTCCTCCTCCTCCTTCTTTCTCCTCCATCTTCTTCTCCTCCTTTTTCTGTTTGGTTTTAAGACAGGGTCTCTCTATATAGTCCTAACTGGCGCTCACTATGTAAACCAGGCTGGCCTCAAACTCAGAGACCTACCTGCCTCTGCCTCCTGAGTACTGGGATTAAAGGTGTGCACCACCACACCCTACCTAAGGTTTGTACTTAATGATACATTGAGGAGGCTTCTCTGGTCTCCCTCTGATGTCTCACTCTTCATCCCTTGTCTCCTAGCAGAAGTCATATAGCCCCTAACCCTCTAAGAGCAGCAGTCATTGGGCTTGTAGCTGTAAACATTAGACAAGGGTATTTTCATCATCTGTTCACATCTGGCCAGGAGCAGCCTCCTGGAGTAGGTAAGACAAAAACCCTGAGCTACAGGCTCTTTCAGAAGCACAACCTGGTGTCTGTAAGTAGCTTTTGCTTCTAGCTTTTAAAATGTGATACATATGTGGCCAGTCTCTGAGGTCTTAATGGCTTGAATCCCCATTTCATTTGAATGCAAGAAGTCACATTGCTGAAGTCCAGTTCCAGAGATATCTGGAAGTCTTTAGTGAAACTTAGAAGGTCTGCAAGTCTGATCTAGTCATCTTCCCTCTCCTCAATTGCTCTAGTCACTGATAGCTGTTCCATCTTTTCATGAACCACTGTTATCTAAATGCTCCTAACCCTTTCGTACTGGCTCATGTCAAGCTGCTGTCACCGCTGACCCTGCCTGTGTTTGTCTGGGGCATACACACTTCCATACCTCCCCATAGTGAGAGCAGAGAGACAACTGCAATCTGAGTTCAGGAGTAATAGATGCTCAAGGTTAGAGAAAAATATCCAATGTTTGTATGGCTACTCAGCCCCCTGCTCAAATCCACACCATCTTTAGGGATTCCCTTCCAGGCAGCTTTATAACTCTCTCCTGGGGCCGACTTCCTCCCTGCAGCAAAAGGATATTCAAGTGTCAGAGCCTATGCAGCTGGGGAAAGAGAGAAGGAAATACGAACCTTACTCCAGTTTAACATCTTCCCATTTTGTTTTTGTGTCCCATTCCTTATATGTTTGGTTTGGGGCATTGTTTAAGACAGTCTTAGACTGTAATCCTGACTGGGCCAGAATTTTACATACAGTAGTCTGGCCTCATTCTTGTGGCAATTTTCCTGCCTCTGCCTCCTGAGTACTGAGATTAGAAGTATGCACTACCATATCTGTCTGGGCTTTAAACTGTTGCTCTTCTTGTTTTAAAGGTGTTACTCTGTAGCCTAGGCTGGTCTGGAACTTGGTATGTAACCCAGGCTTGCTTGAACTCATGGCTGTTCTCTTGCTTAGACTCCTAGATGCTGGGATGACAGGCATAAAACCCCTTATCTGTATTGTGTCCTGTTTTGTTTTGTTTTTTAATACCACATGGTTGATATGGAAAAAATCCATTGTCTTAGAGAAATTCCACCTTTGCCCTAAGAACATGATGGTGCTATATCAGTACAACCTGCACTGTTCAAACTCATGTGAGTCAGTGCAACGCCTGGTTGCCATAGAGTAAAAGTGATCCTAGTCCAGTGTCTATTTATAGGTCTTTCCAGTGTGAAGACTAAAAGGGGGGAGTAAGAAAAAGATCTGCCAGAATTAAAGCAACATAATAGTTATAAAGAGGGTAAGGAGCTGGAGAGATGGCTCGCCAGCTAAGAGCATGGGCCCTGCAATCATGAGGACTAAATTTCAGACCGCAGACCCAACATATAAGCCAGGCATCCCTGCAACCCCATCACCAAGGCGTGACAGAAACAGAATGATTTCTGTGGTTTGCTAGCTTCCAACCTAGCCAAGAAATGAAGCCCCCAGGTTCATGGAGAGACCTTTCCTCAAAGAGATAAATGCAGAGTGATAGAGGAGACACCTTTCAACCTCTTCTGGCCTGTTTGTATGTGTGCATGCATGTACACACTTCTATGCACTCAAGACACACATATACATTTTTTTAGTTAGGATAGGTATGAGATGTGAAACAGGCAAAGTACTGATGGAGGCCCAAAGTGGGAATAGTTAAGGCTACCATCCAGGATCATGAGTGGACTATAGGCAGTAAGCCACAAGACAGGATATAAGAGGAACTGCAGATGAACAGCAGCACAGATTCTGGCGGGGGTATGTTGAAGACACAGGGAGTAGTTCCATGTAACTACTAATGAGTGATTGTTCTAAGATTCTTGGACTTAACCATGAGGTATGAAAAGGGGTAGTGTCATACAGAGCCCAGCTTCCTAGCATCTCCCTTCTTTGCTTTCCTGTTTCTCTCTGGGAAGTGCCCAGTTCTTTTTGTATGGCTCTAGGACTTTCCCCTTTGTTTCTAACCTTCTAAGTGGGCTTGTCAAGGTGTTCATCCAAGTGCAACTGATGGTCTCCTCCTTAGTCCAGTGACACATCTTCTGCTGAGCCAATGGTGGGTTCACTTGGTGGTGTTATTTGGACCTTCAGCCTGAAGTAGGAAGTCATGGGATAAATCCTGGAATTTGCCCTAGTGTGCATAACAAATGGTCTTCTGAATGAATATGTCTCAGAAAGCTCTCTCTCCAGTTCAGAGGATATACTTGACTCTCCCTGCATTTATATTTTATTGAGACAATCAGGGACTGCATAAACTAGATACTATAGCTAGTGGGCAAGCCACAAATCTGTTTCTAAAATTTTGTATTGACTTTATATAGATTAAAGGACTGTGTAGTCTCTATGTATCAATAAGTGATGGATTGACTAAGCTAAATACATATTAAACACATTTGTCACTCTTATATGTGAAGAAATTATATTTTGGCAATATTTTAAGATCTTTAGAAATTTCCTTCCACAATAACCTTGCATTCTGCTTTGTTTTAATTCTAGATCTTTTTTTTTTTGATGCAATAGCAAAGAGTTTTTTTTTTTTTTATTGCTGTTGTTTAACGAGCTAACCCCATTACCTTGGGCCTTTCATTCATCCACCATGACGGATGGTTGGAGAAAGACCCCAAGAAACCACAAGACAGGGATCTTATAGGGCAGCACAAGGGGAATGTCTAGGAATACGCAACAGTCTCAGGATTGGTGCACTTCTAGGCTTGGACGACCTGCCCTGTGTTGATTGGTCAACTGGTTGTCATGGCCCAGGGTGGTTGCTATGCTCTGCACATCATTGTTGTGCACTTGTTTGTAAAGCACACCCAGAGCCGTAAAGCACAGCACTGCCAGCTAACTTCTGAATGGTTCCTTGCCACGTGGAGGGCATTTGGCTGCCTAGTGAGCAGGGCAGGCCCAGCAAGATCAGGTGAGCATGTTAGCTTGTCATGGCTGCTAAAACGGGGGTGGGGGATGGTCCCTTCATTCCCCCTTCTCGAAGTACTGGTGAGTGATAAGACTCAATCTTGAGTCCTGCCTGTTAGGAGCTCAAAGGGGTGTTAACAGGCCCTGACATTAGCTGACAGATTTTTCTGAGGGAGTGACATTTGTATCTGTTGTCATATTGTCCCCTATGTAAGGGAGTTTCCTTTTGATTTAGAATCTCAACCAGGAAAAGGGGTGACATATTCTTTCCTGTGCTACTCCCTGCTGACTCTGGGGTGCCAAGAAGGCTGAAATGCTAGTCAAAAGCAAAAACAGAATTCAGGCAATGGGGAATCTATCAGAAGCAGTTGGTTGGCAGACTCTGTTGAAGAGATAGGGGGTGTCCAACATCAGCTGGACTGGTTCACATCCATAGCATGCCCAGGGCTCCAAGTCTTTAGGAACAGGCTGTAGTCAGCAACTGATGCTCAGATGTGTCTGCCAGAAGCAGAAACATGTTTCAGACATGTTTAAACTGGGAACAGAAGTTAAAACTTATTTAATTGGAACTCTTTAGACCCATAGTTTTAGTGATCAAGAAGGGCAGGAATACCAAGACCAGGACAGAAAATTCCATCCTTAGGAACAGACAGGTAGGATAACATAGGTTGTACTTATCTGGTTAGTTCTAGAGCTTACTATGAGTGCTCTTTGTATCTATACTACAATGAGCTGATGTAACTTATTTAACAATACATATCGAGTACACACTTGGTGATGGCCTAGGTCTCAGGGAAGTCTCGATGAGCAGAGAGCAGTCTCTGTTTTCATTGAGTCTTCTAGTCCAATAGGACAGAAAAGACAGTGAAGACGCATAGGAAATTTATTTAGATTAGAGTACAGACTAAATGTGCTGTAGTACAAGCATGATGTTCTTAACCTGGAAGACTCAGTGATGGGGAGGAGGGTAAGTTCTTATGATGCACGGAATGCCACATGCAGAGTGGATTGCACAGGGGTGAGCCTGGCAGTACACAGGAGTAGATGCTCGGCTTTTGGGTTTCAGAAAAGTGATAATGATGGCCTCGGGGAGGGAAGGGGGTAGGACAAATTATAGTGCTAACAATTTGGAAAAGGAAGCAAGGGGGAAAGTCAGAGCAAATCCTTACAGGCATTTACATTTGGTTTGGGAATCATCAGGCAGCAAATTCTAAAGAAATGATCTAAATCAAGAGTGTAAACAGCCATGTATGTGACATTGTTCTATAGTTTTCAAAAATCATTTATGCATTTAAATATTTTTTGCCAGAAGAAAAATGCAGAGTAATACGCTAAGCCATAGACCCATTTGGAAAACTAGTTCTTTCTACTTAGCATTTAGGGCTGCAAATGAGTCAGGTTCTATTATTTATAATAGCACAGTAACTGGTTTTTTAAAAACTTCACTTTCATAAAAAAGAAAAGAAGAGCTAGGTGATGGTGTGCCTTTAATCCCAGCACTTGGAAGGCAGAGGCAGATGGATCTCTGAGTTCAAGGCCAGCCTGGGCTACAGAGAAAGTTTCAGGACAGTCAGGGCTAACAGAGAAACCCTGTCTCAAAAAAAAAAAAAAAAAAAAAAAAAAAACTTGGGTTTTTTTGTTTTTGTTGTTTTTTTAGTGTGTGTGTGTGTGTGTGTGTGTGTGTGTGTGTGTGTGTGTGTGTGTTCAGAGATGATCTCAAATCTTCTGAAAAATAGTTTTTGGCAGTAGGGGACACAGTCTGTCTTTCAAGGATGGGGATTCCTTCCAGTAGTTTCAGATGGATGAAAGCACCCAGTGGGGCAGGAAACTCAGCAGCAGCCACTGTCGCTTCTCTCTGCCGGAGGGTGTCAGTGTGTCAGACTTGTCTAGCATGTACAAGGCCCTGGATTCAGCACCAGCGCTGCAGGGGAACAAAGAGTAACTCAGTATGGTAAGGGGAGAAGAGGAACACGCTGTTCCAGGCACATCTCAGCAGATGTCCCATGTGTGCTCAATCATACCACGTTTATAACACCTCTTGTAACTGGGCCGCCTCTGCTCCTTTCCACAATGAGTCCTCTGCTCCATCTGGACTCATTGTCTTGATGACTTTCCCATATACAGACACTCCTGGGGCTTGAGCTCTCTGGCCAGGATCCCTTTGCTGTTTGGGCAGTGAACCCATTGGGCCTCCCAACACTGTGACCGTTGTATTCTCTGTGTTCTGCTGCCAGACACAGTAGGTTTGGTTTGCTCTCAGCTCTCTGACCTGCCAATCTGTTCACCCACAGAGCATCCATCACCAGGGCAGGAATGGGACTGCAGAGTGGCAGGTAAGTCCTGCGACACTTTGGCTTCGACTCCAGGACTGGCCCCATAGGTAGCTGAGGACTAGTAGCAGGGAGTTGTAAAGAAATCACAGGGCTCTGTCCCTCTAGCCTTGGTGGAAAGGGGATATATGTTTTCTAATACCTGTGGTAGTTGTGCCTACCTCTGCTCGTAAGGTGAACCTGTATTGTGTTTCCAGGTTTCTTGTTTTCCTCACTGACGCTGCACTTCTTGAAAGGACTGTGATTGGGGCTGGGTGGGAAGGATTTTCAAAGCTTATGAATCTATCGAAAGAATCTTTTGAGAACCAAGCTTTTCCTGTAATATGAATATGGAAGTCTTCACTTTTCTGGAGTTCTTAGTTACTGGGGGATATTTGGGAAGGAAAGTAGAAATTTAAAGAATGTGTGCTTCTTGCTAATGTTGCTAACAGTAAGGCACTGCACACACTCCATATTTGTGAGTGTGGGATATGAAGAGCCACACTCAGAAATGTGCCCCAGGATGAGAACACAGGGACACACGCAGCAAATTTCTCCACTGTGCTCATTTGCTGTACTCAGAAAGATGGGTCAGGCTGAGTGAAGGAATGAGTTGTCCTGAGTTGCTGTTAGTGGCAGTGCAGGGGGATTCAAATATGAATACTGGGTTTTGGTTTATCCACTCTAGGTAAATTCATGTTCTCATAATAACATAATTAATAAAATAATCATGGCCTTTTAAACCAGAATAAACCATGTATAGGTCAACCTGAATATTTTTTGAAGCAAAAAGTCCCTCATTTTAATATAAGGTAAAATTAAAAAGCTTATCATTGACACAGGTGGCATATCCACTAACTAAATTTCAGTGTCTAATAGACATCTCTCAATACTGTAAGTGACATTTGGTCACACACAGGACAGGTCCCCATCCCTCGAGATCTAGAGGAGGAATGAGCTGGAACCTTAAGCTTGCAGCTCTTCCGTGAAAGACTAGCAGTCATGCTGGGAACTCTTTCAGATGCCCCAGGGTGTATGTCTAAGATCAACTGGGGTGACAGATGTTGAAAAGTCACATGTCTTCCTACCTGTTACTACAAACTTGATGATAATGGATCCTGGCCATCTGTGTCAAGAAGCTTTTCTGTCCTTTTCCACAAAGGACATGAAGTGTGATCCCACTAAAGGGCTAGTCAGCCCATAGATGGGGCATGTGAGAATTCGTATAAACGGAGGCTGGATGTGGTGGCACCCACCCTTGATCCCAGCACTCTGGATGCAGAGCAGGAATATCCCTGTGGATTTGAGGCCAGCCTGGTCTACATAGTGAATTCCAGGACAGCCAGGACAATATAGAGAGACCCTGTCTGAGAGAGAGAGAGAGAGAGAGAGAGAGAGAGAGAGAGAGAAAGAGAGAAAAGAGAAGAAAGGAAGAGAGAGAGAAGAGAGGGAGGGATTAAGGGCAGTGTTGATAGCCAAGCAAATAAAGTGTAAAGTTCAACAGTAATGCACCCATGCAATTGAAGCCACATGTAAGACTATACCTTCTCTTACAACTTGACACCCTTCCAATTTGAGGAGACCACAAATGCATAATGACCCAGGCAAAAAAATGTATTTTCAGAAGTATATGATTAGAGCCACTTAGAAAGTGAATTTACATCCACATTTATTTGCTAAGAATGTATTTCCATATAAGTACAGCTCCCCAAGGAATCCAATGTCTTGTGGTCAAGCCTGTTTGCCAGGCTGTTTCTGGACTGAGCTGTTGATATTCATTGTCAGTTATGGTTTACAGTGACTGTGTCGTGTTCAGCATACTTACCAGTAGTATTTGTCACTAGAATTCTCCTAGGTACAACCCACCTTGCTTTAAGAATGTCCGCTCAGAAATTCATACAACCTCAGGCCATTTGAACATCGCTCTTGAGTGTTATTGCCCACATTCTGATTGTTTAGAGTTTGGAAGGCTTGGGATTCTGTCTAAATGAAATGTATTCAGAATCATTGATTTTCAGACTTATGGGGCCCTATTCCAGGCCCTATTTAAACAGAAACCCTGGAGCCCTCAAGCCACAAGTCCTGTCCCTTAGTGATCAAAGTTTAACTTCCATCCAAGTGGCCCTTTCCATCTCCAGTTGGTTCTATTAGAACACTCTCCCTGATAGGACTGTCATTTTTCTACCTCTTCTTCCACCTCTTGGTTCTTGTTCTGTAACTGATACTCCTTTATGACACTGCACAGTCTGTTGTTTGTTTTGACAAAACTTCTACAACCCTCTCTTCTCTTCCCCCAAACACACCTCACTACTTTGTCTCTGATCTCCTACATAATACTCACGGCCCTGCAGGATTCTTTCTCAAATCATGATACCGCAGGCTGTGGTACCAGTATTGGGTTGCCATTGCCTTTCAGCTTCCCTATCCCAAGTGAAGCCTCGGTGTTGTTTTTCTGGGGGACCCCACTCAGTATCACTGTCGATTCCATGTCAGGCAATGTGTCTGGATGCTTTCAGCTGAAACATGTAGTCTGTTCCCCTCAATTGCTTGCATGCATTTCACATAGAAGAGCCTTCAGAATGCTTTTGTCTGGGTGGGTACATGTGTGTGCAGATGTGAATAGAGGCTAGAAATCCAAATCATGTGTCTTCTTCAGTCACTTTCTGGTTTTTTTTTTTTTGTTGTTGTTGTTATTGTTTTTGTTTTTGTTTTCTTACATTGTTTCTTGCAAAACCTGGTAGTCATTGATTCAGCTAGACTGGCTGACTAGCAACCCCAGAAATCCTCCTGCCTCAGTGTCCCCAGCACTAGGATTACAGACCCACACTGCACCCCCTACTTTTATGTTAATATTTGGTATCCAAACTTATGTCCTCATGATTGTGAAAAATGCCACTTTACCCACTGAGCCATCTCCCCAGCCCCTACCCAATGCTTTTATTTCTTACTCTCCAAAGAGAAAAATAAGAAGGAGCTATGTGTCTTTCTGCCCTTTATCAATCTGACAAGACCATTAACAGTTCCTCTTGTTAAGTCCTCTATCTCTCTTGAGTGTTGGGGCTTTTCCAAAGCCACAGCAGGAAGCAGGGAAGGGAAGAGTGTCATGATTTGACAACTAGGTCTCCAATATTCTTATTTACAACCCAGAAGCACTGGTGTTTGTAAACTGTATTTCTGCATCAGATTGGAATCAAGGGTTTAAAAAAAAGTTTTGAAAGCAGAAAACTCTTTCTCTGTTAGGGGCTTTATAGTTCTTGGTTATGGTTCCTTACAACTTCACTTTCCTTTATGGTTGATTTCCACCTCAAGTATAAAAGGCAGACATCAATTTTCATTATTTCACTGATAAAAATATTACAGGTTGCAACCAAAGTCAGGGCACTGAGGTTACATACACCATTAAAGATCTCTTAGTTCTTGGCAACCTTAAGTAAACATCTATGGACTTTAATCCCAGCACTCAGGAGGCAGAGACAGGTGGATCTCTGTGAGTTTGAGGCCAGCTTGGTCCACAGAGCAAGTTCCAGGACAGGCTCCAAAGCTGCACAGAGAAACCCTGTCTCAAAAAACCATAAATAAATAAATACATAAATAAAAATACCTATGGACATACTCAGCCACCAAGATCTGATGACTGTCCCAACACCCAGAGCACGTGTTTCCATCTTGTCCTCAGAAACACACCATCTTTGTGATCCACATGTACTTTATCTCCAACATTAGCTAATCTTTCTAGAGACTTGGCATTAAAACAATGAGATTCCACTGTATAGCTTTAGTGTGATGGTTCCATACTAGCACATGGTGACTTCGGCTCTTTTCAAACTCTAACTATTGTTAGAGTTAAGTTATCCTGAGTATTACACTCCTATGGAATCCAGCATCTCCCCTTTTTATAAATCAGAATTCTGAGTGCCAAACTCCAGCATCTTCTATGAAGCTTAGGATTCTCGAGGTAAAACGATTGGGGAAGAAAAATGAGACCCAGTGCTCAAAGCCCAGAGCAGCCAGAGTGCAGGGTGCTGGATGCCTTTCAAGACTTGATTCCTGGAGTTCTGTGTCTCCTTTACAATGTGCTTCTTGGAACTGTTTAGCCTGGCTTGCTTTTCTTAGCCTCAAAAGAATGGAAATGGAGATAAGGAACTTGATTTGTCTCTGTTACCCATCAACATCACACATCTATTAATGTCTATTTACTTACTTATTTTTAGGTGTTCAGGTTATTTTAATTGATACAGAATAATTGTGTATATTGTGGGGTAAAAGGTGATAATTCAGGATAGAGATGAAATATGTAATTATCATATCAGGAATGTCAATATTTTCATCATTGTGTAAACATTGGCCATTTTTTTCCGTGTTGGAAACCTCTGGATTTTTCCCTTCTGTTTCTTCATAAAATACGACAAATTGTTGTAAACTGCTATTTACTTTATATGCATGCTAGTTACTTATTTATTTACATGCAACTATTAAGTTATAAACACCCTTCTGTGCTGAAGAATACTAAGGTCTCTTGGGAAAACAATTGGGTCAAGAAACATTTTTAATTCCTGGTTTTGGAGTAAGAGATTGACCTTTGAGATGAGAGGGAAAAACCACTTTGAATTAATTCCCTCATTTTCATTGTTGATGTCACAGTGGCCAATCTTACATGTCCAACCTCAAGAGAAGGTGTGAACTTATGCTCAGAGGGGTAAGACCACATATAGGTATCTTTGCTCAGTAAGCCAGGCATATGTGTAACTTGCTTATAAGAGGTTACAATGCTGGCTACAAGGGATCTTTCAGGCAAAAAATCCCCGGCTCAACTTCCTCTGCTGTCAGTGACTATAATGATCTGCCTACTACTGCTCTCCTGTGCACTCCACACATCATTGGCTCATGAGCCATGTAGGCTGCACCAACTCTATGTAAATGAGGAATGATGAGGTCCAAAGATGGGTATGACCTGGGTACATGTTCAGATTCACTGTCTTTCTGCGTCTTTGGACGCCTCCCATCAAACTTGACAAATGGCAGTGAGGTATGTGTTGCTTCTACTTACACATCGACCTTGGCCATTTCCCATCTTTTATGACCTCTGAGAGACAAAGGAAGTAAGCTAGGAGTTCAAGCCTGAATCAAGGGATTGTACCATGATGGAATTTTCCATCCCCTTGGGTCAGTCTTGTTTGTGTGCTTGCATTGGTTCTGAAGCAAGATCCTGCTGGTTGCTCCTCCTCTTCCTGTATCAGGTGCTCTTGCTCTCTGTTAGAGGCATCTTACACCCTTACAGTTGCTCTCTATTTGCCAGAGCTAAAGGGAAGCCTGGGAAAAGTCTGGACCAGAACTAAATACTACCACTGCTCAGACCTAGCTCTCTAGGCTACCCAAAGCCCTAGGTCATCACAAAGGTTTTTGTCAGTTTGGGTGTCTGGGACAAGAACTAAGGCTCCAAATCAGAGCACCAAAATAGCCACTCATTTGTGTTCCTTTAGAGAATTGGGTCACAAATGAGTGGCTATTTTGGTGCTCTTTATTAGCAAAACAGACACACTACCCAGCTGCCTTGCTGAATTAGTGATGTCAATGTACAAGGTTTGAAAATCAACAACTGAATATCCCATCACTAAAAGTGTACTTCCCAATTCTAAGCAGCCTCTCAGCGGGACTTTTTTTAAACAGTCCTGAATCTCATGTCCCTCACCCACCAGGTCCATTTCCTGGAAACTGTGGAAAGCCTTTCTTCAGATCTGTCCCAAGCCCACAGTCCTAGAGGGGGTCCTGGTCAAGAAAGCTCTTTCCCCATTTTCTCCCATTTGAGTCTCACTTCTACACAGACTGCAGAAACTGTTCACAGGGAGAGGCTTAAGGACTGTACAGCCAGCAGGAGGTCCTTTGTGTGGCTGTGGTGAAGGCATGCTAGAAGGCAGAGGCTTCCGGAATAAATTTCTTAGTACACAATGTTTCAAAATTGTATACACTGAAAGCAAAATACTCTCAGGCCTGATGGCACAATCTGTAATCCTAAAGCTGGAGAGGTTGAAGAAAAAAAGAGAGAGAGAGAGAGTTCAAGACTAACCTGGGCAACTGAGTTTGACTGTGTCTCAAAATAAAAGAAAACCCAGGCAGGGAGCCAAGGATGGTGATATCCATCTGTCATCCCAGCACCTGGGAGGTACAGATAGGAGGTTCAGGAGTTCAAGGTCATTCTGAACGACATAGTGAGTTTGAGGACAGCCTAGATACATGAGACTATGTCTCAAAAAAGTAAAATGAGGACTGCAGATGTAGCTGAATGGTAGGTAGAATATTTCGCTAGAGTACAAAAAGCTCAATAGGTTCAATACTCCTTTAGCAAACAAACCAAACCAAACAAGTGTGGTGGCACACAACTGCAACCCCACGATTCAATGCGACAGAGGAAGGATGGCAAGTTTGAGGCAAAATGGGCTACATAGTAGGAAGGAAAAAAAAGTTTGGGCTGGCCTGTAGCCCAGTGACAGAGCACATACATAGCATGCATACAGCCTTGAGTTGCATCCTAACACCAACAAAAACAGGAAACATGAAGTTAAAACTGAAGTGATGGGTTGTATCCTACTGGTTCATCTCTACCTTCATTTAGTTTGGTGTGTTACTGTTTAAGAACACAAGCAAAATATGAATCTCATTAAAAACACCAAAGTAAGCATTCTTACCTCCTGTGTAGTTTACCTGACATTTCCATGTTTCCATCCAGGAGGACTAAGCATTGCCTTTGATTAAGTCAGAGATTCTCAGTGAGTCCTCCTAGGTACCCTTTACTAAAGAAGAGTAAATGCAGAGAGACATTGGGCCCACATCCCTGATGAACCACTCGGAAAAAAAGAAAAAAAAATATGTGCTTCCTTTTGAAGCCTTATTTTTTTACCTGGAAGAAAAAAAGTCAGTGTTTATATTGTATTTTATAAATCTGTCGTAGCATACTTAAAATATTCTGTGGTCAATTCTAGAAACATTGAACTGATCATGCTCAAAACGTACTTGTAAATATGCATGTACATATGCCCCTAATGAAACTATGTTCACATGTGGTTCTGTCCCAGTGTCCTGTCACACTTCGTAACGTTTAAAATGACACGCAAAAAGTAAAAAAGAAATCCAGAGGCAAGTGTGGTGGTCCATGCCTGAAATCCCAGTATTCTGGAGGGTGAGGCTGGAAAGCAAATTTGAAGCCAGCTGGAGCATCATATGGCATTTTTAAAAGGAATTTGAGTTTGGGCTTCCCACCTGTTGCTAATTCCCACCTCTGTTCAGCAAGCAGGAGTTCTCCGATTCCATCATCTGCTTTCCTTTGTCCCCACCACTCCAGCTTCATTCACCACCTCTCTGCACCCCACCCAGCTTTTACCTTCCTTCCCACTAAACTCTTGTCCTCTTTTTACCGTGGACCTACAGAACCTTTCCAGAGAAGAACTTCTCACCCCTCACCCCCCACACACCCCCCTCACCCCTATCCCCAATACCCTCTAGTTCCAGGATCAGGCAAAAGTAAAAGGAGGCTGGGTGCCGAGTGGGGAAGGAGCCACATGGACCAACCATGGGCTCTCTAAACATCCCAGTCTTAATTATTTGTATCCTGTCATACCAGCATAGAAATATTTTGTCCCATGCTCTGTACTGATGACAGGTTAATATATCATTTTGTGTTCACATGTCACTAGAAGTTTAGGAGATAATTCAATATTCTACCTACCACCATCAAGCATTATGTTAATAGTGGTAAGATATATTTTAATCCAAATCTGAATTTTTAATTCAATTGTAATATTTTAAAAACAAGCTTTGGAGTCCATGTAAAATTGTAAATACCCATTTTGTTTTTCTGATCACATGCTGTACGGAAAACCAGGAAATCACTGAGATAAATACCATTTTTTATATCACAGTCTTTGTGTGTGAACCCATGAACCTCTGTGACAAATAATGGTCGGCCTCCCATAGTGTCACTTGAAAAAAATCATAATCTATATGTCAAGCAACTGAACTGTTCAAAATGGATAATGTGGATAATAGGCATTGGATTTTTTTTTTCTGAATCATTTTAGCTCAGTGTCTACCTTGAACAGACTATATCTTATCATGCAAGCAACTGGAACGGTGTTGTTGCTGATTTCTTAAACTGTTACAGGCATTAATTGTGAGCCTTTCTTTGGTGTCCTATTATACAAAGTATTTGTGCCAGGTGAAGACCACTTAGTTATGTTTGTTTGACAAATGTGTATATCAGCAGGTGCTGGCCACGGAAGATCACACGGTAGGCAAGGATCTGAAAAATATCTATGGATCTGATAAATCATCCCTACAAATACCAGCAGTGGTACACACTATAGTCTCAGCACTTGGGAAAGTTTGCAGTTCAGAGCCACCCTGGACTATACAAATGCACCACCAGACAGAAATTCTTCAGCGTCCCCAGAGACATTTAGAAAGTCTTTGGGGAGTCTTAAGAAGAAAGGGATGACTTAGAGATGGGAGGTTCAAAGAAAGCATCCTGGAGAAGACATTGACAACTGTGTTGTAGATGGATGTGTAGAAAGCATGAAGAATTTTGCAGGGGAGAATCTTAAAATCAGAAACTATTTAGATATGGGATGGTGTGATTTGGTTCTATGTGAAGGGAAAGGAGAGAGAGTATTTGACAGCTGAAAAAGCAACTAGGATCTTTTTTTTTAGTTTTTTTTTTTTAAGATTTATTTATTGTGTATACAGTGTTCTGTCTGCATGTCTGCCTACAGGCCAGAGGAGGGTGCTAGATCTCATTATAGATGGTTGTGAGCCACCATGTGGTTGCTAGGAATTGAACTTCTTCCTCTGGAAGAACTGCCAGTGCTCCTAACTGCTGAATCATCTCTCCAGCCCAAGTAGGATCTCCTTAACAGATTACAGATATTCTGAAAAGGGCAGGGGTTCAGGCATGGGCGAGTGGGTATGTGAGATTCTAGATTTTTGGAAAGCTGTGAAAAGCAGGTTAGGCAGCAGGACCACAGGCCCAGGATAGTCTGGGCAGTGGCCTGAACATATTGTGAGGGTTTGTGTATGGACTGTGAGGTGAGGAGGAAGGAAGGATGGGGACATATTCTGACAGGAGCTGTAGCTAAGCCAGGGAGCTGGTGCTTAACCCACAGACAAGAACAGGTGTCTGAGAAGTGTAACTCAGGCAAGCGGAGCATGGCTACAGGCTCAGCAGACTTCGCCAATACACAGCCTGCTCCTAAAGATTTCAGACTCTGTAAACCACATAGTCTATGTTAGCAATCCCCTGTCTTTCCTCTCTCTCTCCTACCCTCCCTTTGTCTCTTTCTACTCCCCCTTCTTTCCCTCCATCTCTTTCTTCTCATTTTCCTTCTTACTTTCTCCTCTCTCCATTCCCTTCCTTTCCCCTCCTATCCCTCTCTTCCCTTCCTCTTTTCTTTCCTCTTTCTTCTGTCTCCTTCATTCCTTCTTTCCTTTTTTCTTTTTGAGACAGGTTCTCAGATAGCCCATGCTGGCCTCAAACTCACTGTGTATTGGAGAGTGACCTTGAATCCCAAATTCTCTTGTCTCCATCTCCCAAATGACTTCCTTCTTTTTATACAACCTTTTTAAAAGTATAGGAAACCATTCTTCCTCCTGGCCATATGAAAGAAAACAGGCCCCGGCCTGCCTTTGGCCCCGTCTATATGTGTAGTCCTCGGGACTTGAGTGGGTCTGGACTGAGGCTTGTGGAAAGAGATAATGATGAGGGGATGGATGGGAAAACCTGAAGCAGATCCCCTCAGTGACTGGATGTGGGAGAGTAGAAAGAAGGGATGAATCAGACATGATTCAAGGCTTCTGGCTTACAGACTAAGCATCGAAACTGTAGTACTAGTGTCACCATACCAAGATGAGGGACGAGTTGAGAGAAGAGGCTGTAATGGTTTTGAAGCTGCTGAGCCCAGCGTATCTGGGTACCATCTAGGTAAAGGGTGCCTGCAGCCAGGTGGCTCTGTGGGCCTGCTACCCCATTCCATCCACAACGTGTGTTTCACAGGGAGCCTCTGAGGGAATGGACACAAATGTTGGGTGTCCCAAGAGGCTATAGGACAGGGGAGAGCTGGTACATAAGCATCAGGATGTGAGATGGTTGGAGAGTCTGGTGCCTTGGGTGACACTCTTCTTAGCCTAGGCAAAAGGAAAGAAGAGTATCGTGGCCGTGAGCATCCATCACAACATGGAGCAGAACAGCAAAAAACAAGACAACGGGAGGGAAAATACAATGGGACAGAATCATGAGCCTTAACACTATTCGGAAAAGAGAGGACAGAATGCTGGTGGAGAGAGCCTTTAATCCCAGCACTCAGGGGGGCAGAGGCAGGTAGTTTGAGGCCAGCCTGGTCTACAGAGTGAGTTCCAGGACAACCGGAGTTACACAGAGAAAACCTGTGTTGAAAAACAGAGGGAGAGAGAGAGAGAGAGGACAGAGGGCCTTTGAGGGCACCATCCTCTGTTCCTATGTTACAGATGTCATGACCACCTGTCCTCTCACTGGTTCTGTTTTTGCTTAGTGACACAGCTGTTCTCCCTCACATGTGATATGAAAATAATCCTTTATAATGACTATATGAATTCCATATGCTGCTGTGGTCGCTGAGGCATTTGAAAGATGCTTTCTTCCCTACAAAGGGTTTGTCCTGGGGTTGTCATACAGTAACTTTATGCTTCAGCTGGAGGTCAGACAATGACTGGGTTACTCTCAGAGTATGCTTTCCTATTCTTTCAGTGTCTGCAGAATAACTAATTGTAGTGTAGGGGAGGACAGCTACGTCCTGCCTGCAAAACACTTGGCACCTTCTCCATTAACAGGCCCAAGAAAATGTAGAGGAAAAAAATAGGCACATATTTGATGAAAGAGTTGGAAAAAATGACTAAGTTTCTGGAAGGTAGGCGCCTCTTTGACATTGTCTATAAGCCTAGGCAGATCTCAGTCAAGATCACTTGCATGTTTCTGGCCTTCCCATCACTCTGCCCTGTTAGATCCGAAGTCTCTTATTTTAGCTGGTCTCTTAAAAAGTCTGGGTCCATTAAGATGTGGTGACTATTTGCATCTGTCTTCCCAGTGCATTAAGCTGCTGTGTGAAGAACACACGCAACCGCCTCTGTCCACACTGCCCACTACATGCTAACACTCAGGATGCTTGATGGTTACAATAGAAAGGGCACAGACCACTTTTTTTTCTGTCTGTTTGGCAATTAACCATTCACTGGCTTTTTTTTGTTGTAACATGCACTTCCTTTCTCTTGTTTTCATTCAAGCTATATACGCCATGGAAATTAATGTGGAGAAAGACAAACAGACAGGAGAGACCAAGATTCTCTCTGCATCCACCATTGGCCCAGAGGGGGTCCATCAGAGAGGAGTCAAAGTCTATGATGATGGTACCAAAGTAGTGTATGAGGTGCACTCAGGAGGCACTGTGGTAGAAAACGGAGTCCACAAATTAAGCGCAAAGGATGTGGAAGAACTAATTCAGAAGGCTGGACAATCGAGCTTCAGGGGACACATGTCTGAAAGGACTGTTGTTGCAGATGGGAGCCTGGGCCATCCCAAGGAACACATGCTCTGCAAAGAAGCCAAGTTAGAAATGGTACAAAAATCTAGGAAAGATCACGCTTCGGGAAACCCCGGGCAGCAGGCCCAGCCCTCCAGCACGGAAGGGCCAGAGGCAAACCTGGATCAACCCGTCACCATGATTTTTATGGGCTACCAAAACATTGAAGATGAAGAGGAGACTAAAAAGGTGCTAGGCTATGACGAAACCATCAAGGCCGAACTAGTCCTAATCGATGAAGACGATGAGAAGTCGCTAAGAGAGAAGACAGTGACGGACGTGTCCACGATCGATGGAAATGCAGCTGAGCTGGTGTCCGGGAGACCCGTGTCAGACACCACAGAACCCTCATCCCCAGAAGGCAAGGAAGAGAGCCTGGCCACAGAACCGGCCCCAGGTACCCAAAAGAAAAAGCGCTGTCAATGCTGTGTTGTCATGTGACCACTTCTTTCTCCTCCCCTTTCTTCCGGGCAGCCTCTCTACTCTCCACCTCTTAAATAGACCTCACTGTACCACTAACAGCGATACTGTGAACTGGAAGCAAACACCTGCCTTGCCTCGCAGTTGGATTTGCTTTGATCTCTCACTCACATCTTTCCTTCTCACTTGGGAAACAACGTGCATGTGTGTGCTTCATTTTTTTTTCTCCCCAAGAACTTACTTTTTCCTCTAAACCTTTCCTTGTGTCTTCAAGAGTGAATCAGTGCCGTACTGCTCGATTGGAGTGGACTCTTCATAGCAACTGGTTATCTAGTAGCCTTAATTGACTTGACTGGACTCACACCCGTTGTTGGCACCGGGGGTTTTCATTTTGGCGTGTGTTCCTCTAACATAGACACGCATACACAGAACATACACACTGCCATGCCCCTGGCTTCTCGCCTGCCTCTTTTGCTGTGTGGGTCTTTGTTTTTTTTTTTATATATATCTTGTGTAGCAAAATGCTGTGAGCTCTAGCCGGTTGCTAGCATAGTCGAAAGTGGACCTATCTTAACCTGGCTGTTCTAGGGTGACACGTTTTCTTTGCTGCCTTACATACGCTTCCAAATTACAGTATTGTACTTTCCTTCTGTTAAAACGGATACGAAGTTGACTGGAAAGCAAAGAACCCAGCGCCTGGCCCAGCTAAAGTGTAGGGACTGACGCATCTATCACCTGCCAGTCAGCAGCTTTCTCTTTCTATGGCTTACCCAATGAACCCTTTCTACAGGACTTTCTAAGGACCTCAGGCCACCATTGTTTTCAGCATCTGTAGTGCTCGCCAACCCATAAGCCTTGTTTCCAAGCTCTCCCAAAATGTAAATTTTTATATTGTTTTCTTTCTCATGGGTATCTTCTGATTGAATTCAGCTATTTTCAAAAAGTGGATCATTTTGAGAAGTCTCTCTGCAGTGACCATATTTCTTAAAACAGTCTTTCTGACCTATAGGGGCTGTCATTACACCCCTACTGAATCCAGGATGGTGCTGTAAGCATTAGCTGTCCATTTCCCATGCCCAGCTGATTAGTCTCACATCTGTGCTTTTTTCTTTTTTTTACTTTTTATTTTGTTTTCATATTCCCATGGGTAAGAGGATGTTTTGGGTAACCTCAATGTATAGTTTTCTCCACTCTTAAAAAAAAAAAAATTGGGCAGTGGTGGTACATGAGGTGGATCTCTGTGAGTTCAAGGCCAGCCTGTTCTACAGAGTGAGTTCCAGGATAGCCAGGGCTACACAGAGATACCACATCTCAACAAAAATCAAATAGACAGACAAAGGTTTTTCAATGTGAAAAGCATTGAAAGACAAAGAAAGATCATAAATATTTCCACATGGTCTGATTGTCACATTCCCTGGGCTTCTTAAGGCTTCCTTTCTTCAATTTCTGGGAATTCTAGAATATTGAGGAATTTTTTTAACCTAAAACATGATGAACAACCCTTGAAATACATTGTTAGAATGGCCCCAACCTGGACATCCACATGATTAGTGAAACCAAAGGGAAGGAATTTAGAAAAAGAGCCCTAATACAGGAATAAAATGAAGTGGTGATGTGTTAACTGATTTTGATGAAAGATAACTTTGTTTACCCTGACATTCAAAATATCATCACAAATCAATACCAGAATCATGTATATTCCCATGGAATATAGTCTCAAAAACCATATGCTTGACCTCCTACATCAAGTCTCAACATATCTGAAAGGAAGCTCAGAAAAAAAAAATAATAATGAGGAAGCCTGAGGAATTGCAGTAAAGAGCCAACTAAATTCATCCCATTTAGCTTGTTTGAAGATAAATCTGTTATTTTGTTCATTTCTTGGCTTAAAGTTATATTTATTACAATTAGAGGGAAATGACATTTTATTTCTGTTATTTTATCTCAAGTAGTATCATTTTTATTGAGTATGTGAGTCATCTTTAATATGTTAGCAAGAAAAATTAAATAAAGAAATAGCAAAGAGGTGAACTACATTTCTCAGATTGTCCCCTCTGTGGTCTCCTTGAGAGATCTGGGGAATTATCACTAGGTCTGGACTTCACGTGGAAACCTGGTTCCAGTGCCAGCAGCCCTTATTGCTGTCAGCTTCATTTTCCTCCACAGGTGGTTAAAATAGCACACAATCCTTGAAAAAAACCTCAAAGGATAAACCCATTTCCACAGAAGGAGAAACTAGTTCCCATGGTTTTAGACAATCTGTCATTTTGAGAGTTCATTTGGGAAGTACGCAATCTAAAAGTTTACTTCGTCTATCTCTTTTACTGTCTTGGGGATTTAGACTGCTCAATGTGAGGTTTCAAAAGCACAGTGAGGGAGTGGGTGGCAGAGCTCAGATCACCCTGGGCTTGATGTCTGGAGCTTCTAGGGACACATCCCCCCGCCCTCCTTAAGAGGACTACTTACCTATGAGGACAACAGTCTGTACCTCCCACTCGTCATAAGATCTCAAGGACCAAGGAAAACCTGCCCTCATCTGTTGGTCATCATTATTATGAGCAAGTGACTGGCAAACTTTGAATTAGGATTTGCTCTAAAGTTTTATTATTAAAGAATATCATTTAATTGAAGTAAGACATATTGCCCTTATTAAAATTATTTGTGGCTACTGTAAATGAAAGTATGTTTGAATATGGCTGATGTTTGCACACTATTCCAGTCTTTGTTGGGGATTCAGGTTCAGTAAATCCTCGATCAGCCTACCTACAGGATCAAGTTATGGCCTTGATGATGAAAGTTTAAGCAGGATTGTCATTGTGACTCTGCCTTTCCGTGACTATTGAAAGTCTCTGTCTCTGTCTCTGTCTGTGTGTCTCTGTCTGAGTGTCTCTCTCTCTCTCTCTCTCTCTCTCTCTCTCTCTCTCTCTCTCTCTCTCTGGTATTACCCCTTCTAGAAGCAAGGTATGTGGTTGCATAAAGAATCCATGATGAAGCTGCAAAACCACTATCTTGTTTTGAGCTAATGTTAGGCTGTTCATTAAAATTTCCACCAATGTAGTGGAGCATCTTTCATCCCAGCATTAGAGAGGCAGGGGCAGGCAGATCCCTGTGAGTCTGAGGCCAGCCTGGTCTATATAGTATGCCCAGACTAACCAGGGTTACATAGTGAGACTCCACCTAAAAAGCAAAAAAACAAAACAACAATAAAGGCAAGACAAAAATGTACAGATACACACATATATGTGTGTGCATTATATATATACATATATATATATATATATATATTGTACAATCAGTTCCCTTTTAATAAAGGAGAGAAAAAAAGGAAGAAATGGGTATTTATTTTTATTTCAATGGTATTTAATTAGATTATTTGAAAGTTACAATGGTCAAGTCTAGCCCTACATATCTAAAGAATCTTCATGACTTGAATGTTCTTGACATTTTTTTTCCTTAGGGGATTCTTTTTTAACCTTTTACCCATAATGGTGTTATTTTCCTTATATAACAACAGAAACCAAATTGCTTCTAAGATGACTGGCTAGTGTCCAATGATTCCACTCATCATTGGTAGTGTCCAGGAAAGGGCCAAAAATTTCCTTCTGTATTGAGATTTTATAAAAAGAAATGTGTATATAAAGAGCTTCCAAGGGATACAGTATCATCTCTGGGGCAAAACTCTGGAGTCAAAATCCTTTACTTCCTGAAGAAGTTTCTTTCCAGGAACCACAGAACACTCTTAAAAACTATAAATTACTTAATGCCCAAACCAATGGGTATCAGAAAAGCAGAGGACAGAGCAGGTGATAGAGGCAAAATGTCAAAGTACTTGCCCTGGCCTACCTTCTTAGTGAACACTGACCCTGTCCATCTAAAACATAGATGAAGGTAGACAGAATGTACTCTGGGGACATATTTTGTTGGCATTGTTCTTACTAAAAACCTAGACACTGGGTTACCTCTCTTGGTGGCTGACCCATTGGAGAGTTGAACTCACTAGTGTGCCCTTCCCTGGTAGATACACCCTCGTCTCCTATAGTGTCAGTTTACAGTTAAAACCATTCCAAGGTGAACAGTTTCATATTGTATTTTTGTAATACCTACATTTATAACTGAATCCATAAATTCCCAGCATTTTTAAAGAGATAGGTTTCAAAAACTTTATAAATATGCAATTATTTGAAAATCCATGGTTTCTTAATCAAGGTATATTGATTAGGAGAGACTGGGAAAGCATCCTTTGTTCTACTGGGTTAGTGAACACTGCAGGGGCTTTGGCGTTATTGGTACATAGGTTCTTGCTGATGGTTCATCTTCATAGCCTAGCCTTCTTTAATACTTACCAGGAAAACCTACCTGCATCTTATAGGGAAGCTTCAGCAAATTTCTCAAATCCTACTTCACTAAAACCCCAATGCTGCTTGTTTGGATGCAGAGGGCTATAAAGATTACATCCTGAAATGTTTAAAAGAAAATTGCACTGGTGATCCTCAGGCTAGCCCCTCAACTTCATTCTTATACATTTTTAAGAGGCCTACGATTCCCTTCCCCCCTCCAGTATAACACCAGAGGGTCAGAACTGCCACACAAACACCTAGCTGTCAATGTGAAAACACATAACTGAGGGACCACAGACTTTCTGCATCAAAGATCTGGATGGCCTTAACTTTGTAGTAATAATAATGATGATAATAACAATAATAACAATAATTTTTCACTGTTTTCTCTTACTAAGCAGGAACACAAAATGTCTCCTGTTGTCAATGACTTTTTTATATTTTGTGACTATTTCTAAGTTTCTACAGGCTGAGGTGTGAATGGTCATTTCTCCCCCTTCTGCCTCTAAATCCTCTAAATGGTCACCTGGGGTGCTTTTTTTTTCAAGTCACTACATTGTTTTTTTTAATCCAAAGAAAAGCATCTCTCTCACCAACCATAAAATTCTCCCTAGACTCCCAGCAACTGTGTCTGACTTGAAAGAACAGAGTCCCAGAAAGAAAAGACTTACAGGGTGGCTTTCGTTTCCTTTCCGTATATGGTTAATGTACTGTATAGCATATATGTTTACAGAATGTATCTGCCTTGTGATGTCAACACATTGAAGGACAAAAAAAAAAAAGTTCTGATGTGCCATTGGATATTTGCCTTAGCACTGCTGTTCGTGTTCTCCTTTTCTGTCCTGTTTAAAAAACAAACAAACATCAAAGGGTGTACTCCAAAGCTGTATTAACACAACATTCTCTTCCCCACTCCAACCCAGAGCTATGAATTTCATCACAGGAGCTTCAGGCAGAACCTGAGGGGTTAACTAGTGGCCCAGAGGGGTTAACTAGGCAGAGCCTGGGCCTTACTGCTCCCCTTCTACTAACTGAATGTGCTTCTGGCTCCCATCTGAGCCTGCAGAATCACTCTACATTCCAGGGCCAGGTCATGGGGAGCCCATGCCCTCTTATATTGACTTCCTCACTGGACTCCCTGCTGTGAGAGACCTTCTTAGGCCCCCCTACCCGGGTCCAGGAGCACAGTTGTAAGCACAATTGGACTAGCTTGAAAAATCGAGAGAGATAGACGTCTATGGGGCCACCCTTGAAGGCGTGTATTTACTGTAGTCTAAAATGAGCTTGATATGGGTGGGGGTAAGGAGTCACTATAGAAATGGATTGTTTACATTTATGTATTTTTTTAAAGATTAATATTTTTATAGTGAAATCTATATGTGTTATGGAGCTTGAGTTTGAAAACACCCTCGATTGAATTATTTCTCCATTCCCTTATGGTTTCTTTCTGGTGAATTCTATAGCACTAACCCAGATCTTGTGACTCAGCCTTATACTGCCTCTGCATGAAATCCAAGGTTTCCAACATGTGTGTGCTGTAAGATCGAGCTTTTTGTGCTTAGCCCATTAGATTGGTTAGTTGATGGCCCTTTGGACCACACCATTAATACATAAATGCCTTTGGGAAAGAGATGACGTTTTTCTCTGCAAGAGAAACCTAGTAGTCCAGTTCTTCCACAGGCTCAAGAAGTGATTGTTCCTTTTATGGTTAA
This sequence comes from Cricetulus griseus, assembly GCF_003668045.3. Taxonomy (NCBI): domain Eukaryota; kingdom Metazoa; phylum Chordata; class Mammalia; order Rodentia; family Cricetidae; genus Cricetulus; species Cricetulus griseus. The sequence continues at coordinate 86,140,962 of NC_048595.1, read as the reverse complement.
GGGACCATTCCCTATGGTACATTTACATATATGATATTTGATATATGAGATGATGAGTTGGAAGTCTATAACCATCTACTCTGGCAGGGGTGTCCAGCCTTTTGACACTATAGCATGATGGTGTCATATAAAACATTTTGGTCATTCACTGTCTGGGATGCTTGCAGTATATGAGCTGCAGGTTGTCTGTGCCTGATCTATAGCCTATACAGAAATATAAACAACATCAAACTCAACTCATTGACCTTGTATCCATTGCTGAGGTTGCATCATGCTTGCAGAGATCCATAGAGACTAGAAAGAATTTTATCTTCATCCAAATAGATGGACTTGTGAATTTGTAGAGTTCTTGAATCTTTTGCCCAATTTTATGCCAAATTTAAGAGTCCCCATTTATCATACTTGTTTTTGCTGAATCTCTGCATCCATGCCTGTTCCTGTATCCAGTTGACAGAACTAGTTAACCCTCAACATCTTCCCACCAGTCCTGTTTGATTCCCTTCCCAGAGAGCATTCTTCCCTGCCCCAAGAGACCAAGATCCTTTGCCCAGCAAGGCAAGGTCATAAATATTTCTATTTCAATAAAAATATCCCTGTAGTTCCTGGGCAAATAATTTTAAAATCTTCATCACCAGAATCCACACCCTGCCCCCTAAAACAAGTCTAACTCAAGCCCATGTGTGAACCTCACAGCCACGGAGACAGCTGCAAAAAGCAAAAAGAACTATGCAATTGCCTGAAGATGCTGCCTGGTGCTGAGGGAAAGCCAGATACTCTTGTTACCAAGGAAACCTCCTGGCTTCCAGATTGGGTGAGCAGGGTGACATCACTTGGGTTTGCAGTGACAAGTATCTATATAAAGAGGTCAGAGGTCACCAGGCACTGTCTGATCTGAACCGTTCTGCATGTAGCTCCACTGAATTTCATGATATCCTATTCTGACAAGTGGGAAGAAGAGTTCTGTCCTTTGTAGGGTTCTGGAACATTCTTTCTTCCTTCCAAACTCCTGACTTAGGAGAGACAAAAATCTTAACAAGGATTTCAGAAAATGTTGTGTTTGATGCAGCTTTTCAGTTGAATGTAGGTTGTTGACGGGATTTTCAGCTTTAGCTGCTCTGTTAGGGTGAGCAACATGTCTGTATATACATCCATTTGTGGTTGGTCAGTGGGTGGGGGGGCTGGGAGCCTATTGTGCTTACTCTGAATTAGACTTGCTGGGCTTAGCTGCTGTACTTTGTAACCTGAAGTGTACTTTGACTGTTCTGTTTCCTTCTGATGAAAACAAAACAAAACAAAACAAAATTCAACTTCAGAAAAAAAATCACTGCCAGCGACATCTGATGCTATAATCGTAGCTTCTCTCTGTTCCTCTGTACAGTATTAATAGACAATAAACTGCCTTTTCACTGCATCTACCACTATGTGTCTGTGCCCTAGTTCTTTCTGCTTCTCACTTGCTCTAAGTGGACTTTGGGCCTGACCACATTGGAGGCGCCTCCAGTCATTCCCGACACCCAAAGATGAATCCAATAACTCCCATACTGTGAGGATTGTTCAGAACCACCTGGGTGTGCCTAGGAATTACAGGAAAACCTAGTCCTACCTATGGAACATAGATTCCCAGGGGTAACCATTGATCTTCAATCTAAAGCATGTTCCAGGTGATTCTGATCTGTGTATTATCTAGCCCACATGTGTGGGCCCCCCTTGTAACCTGCCTGTGCTAACTGGTTCCCACACTAACCAATCCAATCTCTTATCATTGCTCTCTCTGGTCTCTGTTTGCACATCTCTTTCCACACCTATCTTGTGGGATTTATTTGTTATTTTTCTTGCAAGTTCCAGCAGTGGCTCAGACTGTTATCTCATGGGTAAACTCGGGATTTCCCTTAGGTTAAGTTAATAGTCTTTGTTCAGTGCACTCACTACCCAGATACTCCCAAAGACACACCGCTAGTTGTCTGTCTTGTTCATCACTGTATCTACTTTACCTAGAACAGGACTGATGAACTTGTTCTATACATTAACATGTAGGAAACAGTTTTTGGTTTTGTGAGTCAAGTGGTCCTTGTCATCATACTTACTGACCTCAGCTCTGCATGACACACATCTGAGAGAATGTGCCTGGATTTTAATGAGTTGATTCACAAAGCAGGTTTTAGGCCCAGTCTGGACTATTAACTTGTCATTTGTTATCTTTTTTGGCCTAGGACAGAACCTGTCACACAGTAGGTACTCAATAAAAAATTTTTAATTGTGACATGAAAGAGTTAATAAAGAATGTATGTGACACCACTTATGGAAGTGTCACAGAAAATTGTGTCCTTGGAGGACATAGAGTAGATTAAATTAGTTGAGGGTGTCTATCCATTTGGATTTCAAGGTAGATTTGGAGGCATGTCTTTATGCTTGGAAAGTAATGACAGATGGAAAAATAAATGGTGCCTTGTAGAATATCCAATTGCTGGATTGCAGCTGGTAAGAATTTCAACCACTCCAAAGTAGACAAAATGTGAAGACATCTTGTCCCTATCAAAAGTGCTAGAGATGCTGCAACTACATGAGTCCTCTGTATCTAAGTGTTTGTAGACCCGTGCTTTGTCGGATACATCCTATGCTGTGGGTTTCGGTGCTTTCTTTTCATGTATTAATCCGATTTTATGTGCATTGTTGTTTTGCCTGCCTGTGTGTCTAGATGCCAGTTGAGGGAGTCAGATCCCCAGAACTGTAGTTACAAACAGTTGTGAGCTGTCATGTTAGTGCTGGGAATTGAATCAGGGCCTCTGGATAAGCAGGCAGTGCTCTTAACTGGGATGTTGAGGATTGAAATCTGATCCTTAGACTTGGCAGCAGGCACCCTTACCTGCTGAACCATTTCATCAGCCCCACTGACTTATTCTTTTCAGTCCAGGGTTCTTCAGTCAGGCTGAGGACAACCTCAAGGTGAGAGCAATTGGGCACGCAGTCTACATGAACTGTCTATGTTAAGGTCACACAAGGGAACTAACTAAACAGTTTGGCTTTTCCTGAAATTCTAAGTACCCATCTCAGAGAGCTGACACACCCCTACCCAGTCCCCACCACACACAACTACCCAGACACACACACAACTTATGACTATAGAGCATCATGTCAATTGTTTTTACCTTGTGCACATACCAGTGTGTGTGTATTGTTTAATATTTTGGCTCACATAAACTTACTCAAGAGTTAACTTTAGTCCACTGTTTTAAGTAGTTATCACATGCCATAAAAGTAACTAAAAATAAATAATATAATAAACTTAAATGCTCATTGTTAATTTCCAGATGACTGCTAGTCAATGAAGTCACCTGAGAACAGCTCTCTTGTAAAAAAGAAAAGAAAAAAATACAGTAGGTAATATGGTCGTAATTATTGCTTTATGTCTACCGTGACCAGACAAAAGGAGAGAGAATCAAATTGGCCACTGTTCTCTTGGCGTGTGTTTCAGTGTTTGATGCTGCCAGCCACCACCCACTCCCATCCAAAAAAAAAAAAAAAAATCCAAGGAGACACTTGTTTCCCTGTTTGGGTTTTTAAAAACTAAAATCCCAGTTCCTCATTTTCAAAGCTCAGAGTGAGACATATAAAATGACTTGCTCAAAAGGACAGGAAGAGCCGAGACAGCCAAGGTTCTAGCACAGCTTAGAGTGACTTCATGTTCTCTCTGCTGAGCCAGGTGCCTGTCAGTCACACTGGTCCTTCCTTAACAAGTAAGTCGAGCATGTCGGCAGCACGCTCAGACTCTCCAGCAAGATCCGGACTTGCTAAACCAAAGAGCAGTAACATCTGTTCAGCCACAGAGCCGGCTTAGGCATAAGCAGTGTTTTTCCCTGCAGAGTCTGATCTGATTGGTTCATGCTGTGTTACTTGAATAAAATGGATGGCAGATGTGAGTTTGCAGAAAGCTGAGGAAGGGAGAGCAGGATGCAAGCCTGTGGGGTCCCTGGTGGGCTCATATTTCCAAGGTAACATATGCTCACCTTCAGCTTCAGGATGCCTTCTCCCGGTGCCAGCTCAGAGACTTCTTGAAGAACCAGGACTTAGTGTGAACTGTGACCCGGCTATGATCACAAGGGAATAAGGGGAGCTGAGTGGAAAAAGCAGCACCACAGCGCATCTTACTTCTTACTCCCTTCCCTTTCCTTTCTGTCACCTCTTCACCTATCTCTTTTCTATCCGATGAGCCCGTTTGCTGCCTGAGACCCAGTCTCTCCTGTCTTACTTAGTCCATTTTCTGTGGCTAAAACAAAATTCCCTAGACTGGATAATTTACAAAGTACAGAGGGTTATTTAGCTTCCAGACTGGAAGCTGGAAAGTCCACAGCTGCCAGGACTAACAGTGTCATCATGTGGTAGAAGCTGAAAGGCCAACGGGTGCGTTCAGAAGGACAAATTGGATGAGCAGCCTCCCTCTGGATGACGGCCCACTGTCTCTGTGACTAACACAGTCCCTGGAGAGCAACAACTCATTCCTTTGAGAAAAGATTTGATCCCTCTTTGCCAACTAACCAATCACATCTTAAAGGCCCCACTTCCAAATCCACAACAGTGGCCTCAGTTCTCAGTGAGCATCTTAGAGGAGACAGGCCACACTCAGTGCAGCATCATCCACAGGGCGAGGAGAACCACAGCATCATCTGTAGGGAGAGGTGGACCACAGCATCATCTGTAGGGAGAGGTGGACCACAGCATCATCTGTAGGGAGAGGTGGACCACAGCATCATCTGCAGGGCAAGGAGAACCACAGCATCATCTGCAGGGCAAGGAGAACCACAGCATCATCTGTAGGGAGAGGTGGACCACAGCATCATCTGTAGGGAGAGGTGGACCACAGCATCATCTGCAGGGCAAGGAGAACCACAGCATCATCTGCAGGGAGAGGAGAACCACAGCATCATCTGTAGGGAGAGGTGGACCACAGCATCATCTGTAGGGAGAGGTGGACCACAGCATCATCTGCAGGGAGAGGTGAACCACAGCATCATCTGTGGGGAGAGATGAACAACAGCATCATCTGCAGGGAGAGGAGAACCACAGCATCGTCTGCAGGGAGAGGTGAACCACAGCATCATCTATAGGGAGAGGTGGACCACAGCATCATCGGTAGAGAGAGGTGGACCACAGCATCATCTGTAGAGAGAGGTGGACCACAGCATCATCTGTAGGGAGAGGTGGACCACAGCATCATCTGCAGGGAGAGGTGAACCACAGCATCATCTGTAGGGAGAGGTGGACCACAGCATCATCTGCAGGGAGAGGTGAACCACAGCATCATCTGCAGGGAGAGGTGAACCACAGCATCATCTGTAGGGAGAGATGAACAACAGCATCATCTGCAGGGAGAGGAGAACCACAGCATCATCTGCAGGGAGAGGTGAACCACAGCATCATCTATAGGGAGAGGTGGACCACAGCATCATCTGTAGGGAGAGGTGAACCACAGCATCATCTGTAGGGAGAGGTGAACCACAGCATCATCTGTAGGGAGAGGTGGACCACAGCATCATCTGCAGGGGGAGGTGAACCACAGCATCATCTGTAGGGAGAGATGAACCACAGCATCATCTGCAGGGAGAGGTGAACCACAGCATCATCTGTAGGGAGAGGAGAACCACAGCATCATCTGTAGGGAGAGGAGAACCACAGCATCATCTGTAGGGAGAGATGAACAACAGCATCATCTGCAGGAAGAGATGAACCACAGCATCATCTGCAGGGAGAGGTGAACCACAGCATCATCTGCAGGGAGAGATGAACCACAGCATCATCTGCAGGGAGAGATGAACCACAGCATCATCTGTAGGGAGAGGAGAACCACAGCATCATCTATAGGGAGAGATGAACCACAGCATCATCTGTAGGGAGAGGAGAACCACAGCATCATCTGCAGGGCAAGGAGAACACTTTAGGGAGTTGGGGAATTCTCAGGAAGCACCATGCCCTGGAGCTCTATGTTTTTGTTTTCTTGCTTTTGATGTAGCAGAATTGGGGAGACTTTAAAAAAAACAATAATGATGAGGGCCCCTCCCAGAGTTTCCAACTTAATTGGCCTATGGGGCAGCCTGAGACATTTACTATATATTATTCTATTTATTGTGATGATTTATTAAGCTTATTAAAGTAAGTCTGCTGGGTATCTGGTATTGGGAACAACACCTAGCAGTACCTGAGGTAGGCAGAAAAAGTCCAGGCTCTGACCCTCTCAGCTCTTGCCAGAAAGGGAAGATGTGGGCTTGGGATTCTCAGATGAAGTAATTAAAATCCAAAGTATGGCATTATCCAGTGAGGCACCTCAGACAATCAATTTCAAGCCTGTTTGCTCGTCTGAAAAATGAAAGCAGAGCTTAGAATATTTTATGTGGGTTTGTGGTGGCACATTCATAGAAGAACCTTCCAGACAGGAGGAAGGACTGCAGCCTGAGCTTGGACTGTCTTCAGTACTCTGATGAGGTAGGACTCAGGACTCTAAAGGGATTGAACAAGTGGCTGGAGGCCAGGCTATGGATGAACAGATTGTTCCTCTGGGAATAAGTAGCAACCTGCAAGTTCAACGGCAGACTGTGAACATGCCGCAGACCAGACACATAATATAGACCACTGACAAGCTGCAGACCACAGACATGCTGCAGACCACAGACACGCTGCAGACCACGGACACGCTGCAGACCATGGACACACTGCAGACCATGGGCATGCTGCAGACCACAGACATACTGTAGACCACAGACACACTGCAGACCACAGACACGCTGCAGACCACAGACACGCTGCAGACCACAGACACACTGCAGACCACGGACACGCTGCAGACCACAGACACGCTGCAGACCACAGACACGCTGCAGACCACAGACATGCTGTAGACCACAGAAATGCTGCAGATCACAGACACGCTGCAGACCACAGACACGCTGCAGACCACAGACACACTGCAGACCATGGACACGCTGCAGACCACATACTGTAGACCACAGATATGCTGCAGACCACAGACACACTGCAGACCACAGACACGCTGCAGACCACAGACACGCTGCAGACCACAGACACGCTGCAGACCACAGACATACTGTAGACCACAGAAATGCTGCAGATCACAGACATGCAGTAGACCCCAGCCATGCTGAGTTGACTCACACAGGGGTCTTGGTTTGGTTTTCCTTTGTACCAGGAACTAACCATTCCCATATTTATATCTTCTCTTGAAAAAACATCAGATCTAACCAATGTGACCCACATTTCCAGGAAGCAGGAGTTTCTTGAATGCTGGCTGAACTATAGGAGGCACTCTCTCAAAACAACAATAATAGAAGTAATTGAAAGCAAGAATTTGAATAGATAACTTGTATATTGTTCATTGCCGTATCCTTCCAAATAGTCAAAAGATTGAGAAACCCCTCAATTGTCCATCAACAGGTTGATATAGTAAAATATTATTCAGCCATGAAAAGGGATAAAATCTTGAGGTATACTGCCACATGGACATTGGCAAATTATACCAATTAGGTGATCCAGTAGGAAAGAGGCAAAGTTCTACATATGTGTGCTTCCCAGACTGGTAAAAGTCATGGAGACAGAAAGTAGGAGAGATATTGCCAAGAACTAGGGAAGGGAAGAATGGGAAGTTAGTGTTTAATGGAGACAGACTTTCTGTTTGGAATGAAGGGAACATTCCAGAGGTGGCTACAGATGCACCACAGTATGAATATACTCAATACTACTGAACTGTAAACATAGTTAAAGATGACATTAAGATGATACTAAATGTTCATTATGCCCAGAGATGAGCTCATACTTAACTACAGGAAGGATTTGTCAGCTGAGACCAGGGCAAAGAAGGAGGCAAACTCCAGAAGGAGGGGATGTGCAAGCCAACTGCAAACAGTGCGTTTTGTTGGAGACTTGGTGATGAGTCTGTGCCATAGTTTGATGTCTGTTGGATATTGAAGAGGAGGCCAGATTTCAAGGGCTTTGGAGTTCCAGATGGCCTGTTTGGTTACTACACAGAGCAAAGGCCCTAGAACTTTGTGGACAGGAGTGACGTGGAAGGCAGAGGCTGCTGAAAGAATAACCTGAGGCATCACAGAGATGAACTAAAGTATAACCAGAGCCTGAGGGGCAGCCTGGTGTTCTGGATGCAATTAGGGTGGGGGTCACTGTGGACCAAAGGAGACTTGATAGATTTTCAATATGGGGAGGAGGAAAGCAATACTGAAATGCCTAGAAACAGGACAGCCTAAGATCTGCCTGGAGACAGATCCTTCACAGAGGTCCCCACCACTATTGCTAGTGAACTTTCTTGAACTTATGTAGGTAATACAGCTCTCTGTCCTCAGTTTCCTACTCTTTAGTATAAAGAGGCATTGTCATGATAGCGTCTTTCTCTCATCAGGCTGCCAGGAAGGGTAAATGACTTAATGTTTGTGATGGTTAATGTGAATTTCCAAGCTGGACAGAATCTAGAAATGGCTGAAAAATGGGCTTTCAGGCCATGGATGTGGGGGTTACAGTAATTAGTGTAGAAAGAGTGATGTTGATCATGGGCAGGACCATTCCCTGAGCAGAGGACCCAGGACTGTACAAATGGGGACAACCAGCAGAACACTAGTGTTTATTGCTTTGTTGTTGGGGGTATGGTGTGACTACCTGCTTCTAGCTCTGACCACATTGGCTTCCTCACTACAATGGACTGTACCCCAGAACTGTGAACCCAAACAAACCCCATCCCTTACATTGCTTTTGTCAGAGAAGTTTGTCCTAGCAATAGGAAAAGAAATTAAGATAGTGTTCAACACAGAATCCATACTTGCTGTTTTTAATCTGTCAAATCTGGGGGGTGAGGAGTAAGGCTGGTATGTTGATATGCATTACTTTATTTTGTATCCTTGGATTTTTTTTTAAGTTGTGCAGGAAAGAATTTATTTGGCTTATACTTCCATATTGCTGTTCATCATCAAAAGAAGTAAGGGAAGAAACTCAAACAGGGTGGGAACCTGGAAGCAGAAGCTGATGCAGAAGTCATGGAGGGGTGCTGCTTACTGGCTCACTCCTCATGGCTTGCTCCGCTTGTTTTCTTATAGAATCAAGGGCCACCAGCCCAGGGACAGCCCCACCCACAATGGCTGCCCCCCATCAATCACTAATTCAGTTGCAGAGAGGGAGGAGTGATGAGCAAAGGGGTCAAGACCAGGCTAGTGAAACCCACAGAAACAGCTGACCTGAACAAGGGAGAGTGCCTGGTCCCTAGACTGATAATTGGGAAACCAGCATAGGACTGTTCCAGATCCCCTGAAGGAGGATGTCAGTTTGGAGGTCTGGACAATCTATGGGGCCTCTGGTAGTGAATCAGTATTTATCCCTAGTACACAAATGGACTTGGGAGCCTACTCTACATAGAGGGTTACTCTCTCAGCCTAGACACAAAGGGGAGGGTCTAGCCCCTGATCTGAATGATATGACAGACTTTGAAGATCTCCCATGGAAGGCCTCACCCACCCTGGGGAGCAAAAGGAGATGGGATAGGGAGTTGGTGGGGGGGCAGGGGAGGAGGGGAGAGAGAGGGAACTGGGATTGACATGTAAAACAAGCTTGCTTCTAATTTAAATAAAAAGAAACAAAAAGAACCCCCCCAAAAGAATTGGAAACCTTTTTACATTTCAAATAAAAGATAAAGTCTTGCAAAAAAAAATAATGAAGAATGGGGCCTGGATTTGAGGGAAAAAAAAAAAACAGAAAATGACTTACAGCTAGATTTTCCCCCCTTGGATTATTTTTAATTTTTTCTTTATTTACTTGTTTATTTTATGTGTACGGGTGCTTTGTCAACATGTATGTCCATGTACCTTGTGGATGCCAGAAGATGGAGCTAGATCTTCTGGGGCAGAAGTTGAGCTGGGAATGGAAAAGCAGGCAGTGCTCTAGACCACTGGGCCCTTTCTCCTGCTCTGGATTTTTTTAACAACATGAAAATAAGGTACCTAAAAAAATGGACATATCACCAAGCAGTCAGTACTTTTCAAGCTTTGGTCAGCATGGGAAATATTTGGGACTCTTGTTCAAATCCAGGATCTGGCTGGGCTGGGCTCAGGTAGATCCAAGGTCTGCACATCTCACAGACTTCCAGGAGGACTACCACTGCTAGGCCACTAGCCCATTCTCAAACATCAAAGTCATTGGAACTGAGTGCTGTAGTGTTATCTTAGGCTATAGAGCAGATTACTCATACATGGTGACTTAAAGCCCAAATAGTCACAATCTGCCCTCCATAACCAAGTTCGATACTCATGGATGCAACCACCCAAGTTGGACTGAAATTTTTTGGAGGAAAAGCATCTGTACTTAATATTTTATAATACGTTTTCCTCATCATTCCCTAAAGAATAACTGTGCACATAGCATGGTGTAGTGATTGTACTGTATAAGGTATAGAGGAGAATGTGTATATGCAAACACCGTGCTATCTACATGAGAGACTTGAGCTTCAGTGGATTTGATAGCCTCTTGAAGGTCCTAGAGTCAATCCCTGTGGGTTCTGGGGACTGATTGTATTTGTAACTGTTGTTGTTACTGATATCACTCAGTTCTGTATGCAGTTCTTGCTCAGGGTCTCTCCCAAAATGGACAGACAGTTGCTGGGACTACAGACACCTCAAGGGCTTTATTACTCTCAGTTCTAGTAGGTGATGCTGGCTGTCCCCTGGAACCTCAGTTGGGGCTGTCAGTTACAACACCTACCTACTCCAGCCATGGCACCCTTGCATGGCAAGGGGCCATTTGTAGCTCAGCAGCTGGGTTCCAAGAGTATCCTTCCTGGGAGAAAGTGAAGCTTGAAGCACTATCATTTTACTTAGCCTCCACACTCTCACTACATCACTTTTGTCTCTCGTGAAGATGCTGTGAGAAAGTTACTAAGGCCACCCCTGGGCAAGAGTAAAACAACAGGACACTTTATTGAAGAGAGAAGTGTAAAACTAAGTGCAGCTAGAAAGGGCTTGCTTAAGAAAGCTCTAACAGGAACAGAAACCTGTGGACTCATCTACTGGAGTTATAGGCAAATGTGTGGCTTAAGATGTCATGGAAGCTAAGTGGGTCTCTGCTTCAAGGACTGGATATGTCTGTGAATATTTGGATGCTGATGGTCCTTCTAGATGAGGGACCTTGTGACTACAGATGTAACCTCTTTCTCTCCAGGAGGTACTGTGTCCAGCACAGTACTTGGTATACAAAAGGGACCCAATAAACATTTGTTAGATGGATGGACAGACATTTGGATGGGTGAACTGATGGGTGGATGGATGGATGGATGGATGGATGGGTGGGTGGGTGGACAGATGGATGGATGAACTGATGGGTGATAATGGTTTTTAATGTCCTTCTGTATATATGTTTCTCCTATTGGTTGATGAATAAAACACTGATTGGTCAATTGTCAGGTAGGGAGTGTAGGAGGAGCTAGGAGAAGAAGGAGTAAAGAGACAGAGGGAATCCGTAGAGACATGTCATGCTGCCCAAGGAGTAGCATGCTGGATTACAGGTAAGCCACAGCCTCGTGGCAATACATAGATTAATAGAAATGGGTTAATAATTAAGACAGAGCTGACCAGTAAGAAGCCCCAGCCATCAGCCAACAGTTTATAAATTAATATAAGTCTTTGTGTGTTTGTTTGGTGTGAATCAGCTATGGGACCAGGCAGGAAAGAAATTCCAGCAACAGGTTTTAGGACAGAGTCTCTGGGGTCTGAAAAGAAAGAAACTCAGAATTCTGTAAACCTGTCCAGAACTGGCCTCTTGAGCTCTTCTGCCAGGGAAAGGATGATAATAAATACAGTCAGCCCTCAGAATCCACAAGGCATTGGCTTCAGGCTTATTTGGATGTCACCAGAGCAGTAGGGGCTTGTCCTGTCCTGCAGCTTCAGTCCCTTTCAGGATCAGTAGCTGGGGGCAGGGGGAGCTGATAGACAGGGAAAACCTCTCAGTTGCAGGAAGTAGAAACTGAAACCAGGAATTCAAGAGAAAATGAAAATGGACAGTGGCCAGTGTACTACAATGATATGTCGTTTGATGCACCGCTCTCTATTTCCTGTTTATAGCCTAAACTGAAGCAACCACTGCTCTCAGGGGTTTTCCCTGGGGACTTCAAGATACATCAGAAGCAGGAATTCCCCAAGGCAAAAGTCCCACTTTTCTGGCTAGTTGGGAGGTCTGATTGCACCCTCCATGGGGTGTGAGAATATCTCCATTGCACCCGCTCCAGCATCTGCCACTTATAACTGGCTCCTAACCCCAAAGTCAGCAAAAAGAAATTAGAGAGGGAGCCCTCAGGAGTCTCATGTGATTGCCAGAGCTGATCAAGAGCCTTCCTTGGCTTTTCAGTACCCAGTAGTCTGTTGGTAACCAGAAAGCTGTCTTGTCAGGCATAGTATAGACTAGCTAGCCATCAGATTGTCTATCTCGGGCTCTCTTTCAGTGGCATCACACAATCCCCCACCTTTCATGGAGTGTCCTAGCTCATGTCTTGGCTCTAATACCGAGGAGTTTGGCATCAGCAGTGAGACATAAGCTCAGGGGAGACAACGACAGAGAGCCACTGTAGGATTGTCAATTGCAAGTACTCTGGCCTGGTAGCTCTTCCCTGCACATCCTTTGGCACTGTGAGCATGCACAAACACAATATATGTATGCAAGGACCGGAATGCACACATGCATGTTGCATGTGAGGGGGTGCAGTCAAGAAACTGCTGACATAACCACTTCGTTATTAGGGGAAAGTTTTTATTTGTGAATAAGAGAGAGAGAATATCCAGGGGCATCCAGAAGAGCCAGAGCAGAGAGAAAGAGAAACATCCCTGGATGTGGCCAGGGATAGGAAATGGGGAGAACAGGAAAGAACCGTGGAGATAGCAGGAGCACAAGAGATAGAGAGGTCAGCAAGAGAGGGGTGGCAGACAGATCATGTGGATTGTGAGGAAGAGGACCAGCTGTGGGAAGGGAAGGACTAGCATGGATTTTGAAATGTATAATAGGGATTTGTGACACTGAGAGAGCCTGGAGGCCAGCATGTGCTTTGGTATACTGATAGGTGCCACAGGAAGCCATATGTCCCTTTTGGTAGAGGGGAACTGGGCTTCACAAGTTCCTGAGGAGTACTGGCTTTTATCTACCCGCCAGAAATCCTTCTATAGTCCAGGTTGAGTTCATTTCTAGATATATGGACAGCCTGTGAGTCCTAACACACTGATGCACATGTATGTTCACAAAGGCACGTTCATGCCTCTTGAGAAGGCCTTTCTAAAGATGAGACATTCCAACTGACCTCTAGAGAGGAAGAAGGCTACTGGGCCAAGAATATTCCAGACTAACAGCGCAGACAGTGCAAAGGCTCTACAGCGCCACACCTGGTGGTCCAGGCCAAGGGTCCTGCTTATGCCTGTTGTCTTGCCCCTGGGACTGCAAGCCTCCTGAACACCCCCTTGCTCTATCTCACCTTCCAGTGCCTTTCTCAGTCACTTAACTCCTAAATATCAGCCATAGTGGGCAACAGATACTCATCTTAGTCAAATACCCATGGGCAAGAAAACACCAAGTTTTCTGGTCTGGCAAACAATTTGGTCTCAGTCATTTCCCTCCAGCCCAGGATCTGCAAAGGAATGGCATGCTTATCGTGAAGGCCTACCTCTTCTGGTCCTCTGCAGTGCCATGGTCATGGCTTCACAGGCCCTTTAAGACTGAAGTCTGGGTATGTTCAGAGACTGTGTGAGTTAGCCAGTGTCTACTCACAAAGAATCATGCCTTGGGCAAATAGAAAACAGGAACTAATGCTGCGAGTTCCCTTAAAAGGGAAGTTTCAATATCCAGACATGGAGGTAATTCCAACTCTCTGGAGGGCTAAATCAAGAGAGTAGTAGTAAGCTCCAGGCCAGCCTAGGCTGTTTAGAAAGTTTCAGGCAAGCCTAGACTATATATAGCTTAAAACAAAGAAGAAACAAAACCTCAGAAGGGTAGGGATTTTCATTTGATGAGCTTGCCCAAATGCCCAGAACCATTGTGGACCATAGATGATGATGCTTAAATAGCTTAAGCAATAAATGTCTCTGTTTCTTTGTCTGCACTTGGATTTCAAACTGTAGCTTTGTCTCCTCATCTATGCTTAGTTGTGTTTATTCTTAACCCTTCTTTACAAAGAAGAGGCAATCTCCTTGCTGTCCGGACTAATGACCTACTCTTCCCTGGAAGCTAGTTTCCAATCCTTGGGCTACTTGGAGGTTTTTTCCTCTCAACTCACACTTCCAAGAAAGAGTGAACTGCCTCCCAGATCTCAGCTTTTCTGGACTAAGACTGAACTGAAGAGTTTGTTGCCGCTATTGCAACGGCTGGGAGAAAAGGTTTCACGGTGCTCAGGCTGGTGCAGAACTCAGCCTCTCAAGTGCTAGATTAAGATAAGTCCGTTGTAGAAGCCAAGTCGGCAGGCACACACCTGGAAACCCAGCACTGGGAGTGGGGGTAGCAACAGTAGGGATTTGAGATTATCTTCTGCTACATAATGAGTTGAGTCTAGCCTGGGCTACATGATCTTCTGCTACATAATGAGTTGAGGCTAGCCTGGGCTACATGATTACCCTGTACTAAAGCCAATCAACCGTGTGTGTGTGTGTGTGTGTGTGTGTGTGTGTGTGTGTGTGTGTGTGTGTGTTAGAGAGAGAGAGAGAGAGAGAGAGAGAGAGAGAGAGAGAGAGAGGAGAGAGAGAGTACCTTATAAGGGTAAAAAAGATCATCTTAGGCTGGGATTTACCTGCTGTAAATTTGTGTTTCAACCCAGGCTTCCAGGCATCTGACTCACTGCACAATCCCTGCTTTATCATGGACTATCTCCCTGTCCTGAACATCCTGTTCCTCTAAAATGTTCTCTGCCATGCCTGCCTACAGAAAAATTACTCATCCCACTAGGCCAGGCTTACTGCCGCCTGCTCTCACACTACCAGAGTTCACATCTACTAATTCTCTTTTCTAGTCCCAGAAGAAAAGCCTTCCATCCATCCATCTCACACTGTTTCCAGGTCTGTCCTCTGGCTAAGGTTGGATTGCTTTAAGAAGAGGCCGCTACCCCGTGAATGCTCCCAAAAACCTTATGCTTACTGCCGGGCCTCACATACAAACAAATAAAATGCTCACTGGGTAGAAGTTGATGAAGATAAATATCCCCTTGCCGGCTTCCCCGGTGCCCCTGCCTCTTCTCACTCCTTAGCCTAGAGCAGTCCTTGGGCAGCCTGCTGATAGAGAAATAGATACCCTAGTCTCAGGCACTGTGCCGGACAGGGTGAACATCACTCAGTCTAGAACTAGCAGAAGGGACTGTGGCTATGGATGAGCCTGGGGGGCGCCGTATCGTGGAGAGGAGGTCACTGTTCCGAAGCCTGGGGCCTCTGCTTCCAATCCAGGTGTCACTGTTAACTGCATGAGCTGTGGCCTATTGGGAGCGTTTTTTTTTTTTTTCCACTTCTCAAACCCCCTGCTGCTTTACCTGTTTACTGAGAGCAATGCTGCTCCTTCTCTACCCCTCCTACCAGGTGTATGCCTGGTGACAGGGAGGCCACAGCACATGACACACCACCATCTACAGGGAGTGACACAAAGGTAACAGTTCTGGCATGGGATGGAAGGTGACGAACCTGCCATTGCCCTGGGCCTTGTGTGCTCTGCTGTCCCACTGCACAGCAGTAAGGATAGGACACATAGCACACTGCTTTCTGATAATAGCTCTGGTAACAGACAAAAGGATTAAGTAAACATAAACTTAGCAGTTGGAATGAATAATCCAGGAAAGAAATGCTGGGTGGAATTCCTGGACTCTAAGTGCTGTTGGCAAACCCTGGAAAAGTGATTCAGTTTTGCCTCCAGTAGAAATAATTATGGGGTAGCAAGAGGGCTAGTGGGTAAAGCCACTTGGTGCCAAACCTAAGGACCTGAGTTTGATTCCTGGACCCCAGGTGGTGGAAGGAGAGAACTGACACCGGAAAGTTGCCCCTGACTTACACATACTTGCAGTGCACAGCGTGTACACACACATGAGTAAATGAATAAAAATATTCAAAATAATAACTCTGCTTCCCTCTTATGCTGTAAACTACAACCTGAGTTTACTGCTGTGGTTAAATTGACTGAATGTTACACTACAGAAGCAAAGTGTGGGAGAAGTTGGTGGGAGAGAGGCTTCAGGGTCTGTCCATCTATACTGAAGGGTTTACCTAATCCCTGTTGTGTGGCATGCACTTTGTATCCGCCCACTTTTTCTCTAGGCTGTGTCACTGTAATGTGTACAGTAATGTGCTGTAATGTGTACACTGTAATGTCCAGCAGTGGGGTGTTACTGCTCATAATTCTTTATTTCTGTTTTGATGCTGGTTTTGACTTTCATGTAGCTGAGGCTAACCTTGAACTTGCTATGTGGCCAAAGATAGCCTCCATCTGCCACGTCCTGGGATTATAGGGGTGGGTCACCACACCTAGCTTGCTCATATTTATTTTATGGGTATGGTTACAACTCTGTTCTGGATGGATTCATTCTAGGACTCAGGATGAAGAAGGCATCCCCATGTGTGACGATGAACGATCTCTGACAGTGGAATAACAGCTCCAGCAGAACTCCATGTGACTCACACAGTCCACACTTAGCCATAGCACCTGTAGCTTATGTTCCATTAGGCCTGGCATGGGAGGGATAGAGCAATACACCCTTCCCATGAAGTAGCTAGGAAGGTTTCTTGGCATGAATGAGCATATAAACTTCTCATGAGGGAGGCAGAAAATAATGGAAAAGATAACACGGTGTCACGTGCTGTCATGAGTTCTATCTAATAAAAATCTTCTAATAACCCTATGACACAGGTATCATTACCCCTGCTTTATGGTATAGAAAATTGAGGCTTGGTATGACTAACCAATGTGCCCAAGATGGAACCAGTAATTGGCACAGGTGTCTGGCTTGAAACTGGATTTAGTGTCATTTAACCACCTTTGGGCTGGGCCAGAGTTTCTCCATTGTATACAGATGCTGTCATGCTGTCATTGAACAAACATTTATAAAACAATTACTGTGTGTCTGGCACTGTTCCTGACATTGGAAACAAGGCGATGTGAAAACATATTCCGTCTAACCCAAGGTGAAGCATAAATGGGATACAAGGCAGAGCAAGAGTCCCTCACACACTGGCCCATGATATGGACCTGACTCTAATGACATCATAGTGAGCAAAAGACTGTAGCATGCGGCTCTTGTCAAGGCCCTCCTGGAGGATCCAGTGTTGAGAATAGTTCACAATCCAGAGTTTTAAAGGGCACTCTCAGGCAGTCAGTGTGTGGACACGTGCCAAGCAGTGTGCCTCAGGGCTTTATTTCTGCCTCATATGAAGTCAAAACCATGCATGCCACAAAAACAAAGATCCAGAGGCCTCAGTGGCAATCTAAGAGAGAAAGAGAAACCAGAATTGCTTAGACTGCCGGAGTAAGCCACTCTCACTTTCTTGATCCCTGTCCTTTTTAATGGCAGGGTGATAAAAAGAAGAAGGGACAAAAAACCCCTGGGCAGTTTGCAAAGTGACAATAAAATAATATTATTATAATAGTAATAACAAACAACCACATTTTTGGTCATAAAACTTCAGTACCAAAGCATGGGGCTCATCTTTAGCCTGATTCTACAAGCAAAGCTGAAGACATAGTAAGTCATTGCTCATCAAAAGAGATGGCTTGTGGGCTGGGAAACAAGCCGCTTAGAAAGTGAGACCTGTCCCACAGCTGACTCTCTGGCCAAATCCCACATCTGCAGAGAAATGTTTTTGTAAGAGGTGACTGCTCTCAGCTTAGCTGTGGTCCACCTACATTTTAGATAATTTTGCAAAGCCAAGTTCTTATGTGTATACTCATGCACACATACATGTCCATAGCCATACATGTTAGTCAGTGTCCAGATCCATCCCCTAAGGAAAAAAAAGCATAAATGTGGATGAATATGAAGAGATGGATGAGGGGATGTCTCACACTTAATTAGATAGGCTAAGACACCCCAAGACCCACTGTCTTCAAGATAGAGGCCCAGGAAAGTCAGTGGCATAGCGCAATCCAAACTTAATATCCAGAAGCCAGGAGAGCCAACGACATAAGTCCCAATCTGAGTCCAAAGCTCTAAGAAACAGAAACAATCAGAGCTTACTGTCTTAGCTGAAGCTGAGAGCAAACTAGTCTTCCTTTACTTGTTTGCTTCATTTAGCCCTCAGTAGATGGGATGGTGCCCACCACACTGGAAAGTGCGGACCTTTACCCAGTCTTCCAGTATATTGCTAACTCTTTGGGGGCCAGCCGCTCAGATATGTTCAGAAATGATGGTTGTTGTTTTTTTTTCCCCCTCCTATCTGGGTACCTCTTATTCTGGTCAACTTGACAAATAGATTGCTATCACATGTATGTATACACAAAGTATATGTGCAAATGGGTGCAAATACCTGAGATTGGATCAGAAAACTACAGACACCAATGTGCTTTGGATTTATAATCTTTTAAAAGTTCTGGAGAGATGTCATCATGGTGGCACATGTTGCTTAGATTGGCTGGAGCATGCCACTCTGATTTCCCTGAAGCCTTTCAATTTTAATGTTGGGGTGATTTAAAATGTGGGTGGTGGGGGGAGAGCTATCAGCATAGTTTAAAGAGTGAAACAAAACAATTTTTTAAAAAACACAGTTTGGGCCAGGCAATGGTGGTGCATGCCTTTAATCCTAGCACTGGAAAGGCAGAGGCTGGTGGATTTCTCTGAGTCCGAGGTCAGCCTGGTCTACAGAGTGAGTTCAGGGCAGCCAGGGCTACACAGAGAAATGCTGTCTGGAAAAACAAAACAAAACAAAACAAACAAACAAAAACACATTTTGACTTATTTTAGTAAGCAGTTAAGAGTGCTTGCTGCTCTTGCAGAGCAGCCAAGTTCAATTCCCAGAACCCGGGTCAGGGAGCTCACATCACATGTAATTTCAGTTCAGGGAAATCTGACACTCTTCTGGCCTCCACAGGCACCACACAAGCATACGCCTACACACGTGCACATAAATTCAAATTCTAAGGTTCTGTGTAGGGGAAGGATGGAGATACCTCAGTTGATAAGAGTGTTTGCATGGAATGCATAATACCATGGACGAAATCTCTAACACTGAATCAACAGGCCATGATGGCACATGCCTACAATCCCAACTCTCTGGAGGACTGAGGTCCAAGGTCGCCTTTAACTACACGAGCTTGAGACCAGTCTGGGCTACATGAAAGCAAACAAGGACAGCTACTAACAGATTCTGTCCTATTGCATACCCATTGGTGAGTGTACCAGACTCCAATGGACAGCTTCAAATCCATGGTCACACAGATTCAGTAGGCACTAGTTAAACTCTATTGAATACAAAACAAAGCAAAAAGTCATGACTATGGGAAAAAAAATGTAGAGAAGACGGGGAGCTGGCAGGGGTGGGAAGGAAATAACCAGAATGCACTAGGTGCTTAGATGAAATTGTCAAAGAGATATATATATAATATATATATATATATATATATATATATATATATTATATTTTTTTTTTTGTTTTTTCGAGACAGGTTTCTCTGTGGCTTTGGAGGCTGTCCTAGAACTAGCTCTTGTAGACCAGGCTGGTCTTGAACTCACAGAGATCCACCTGCCTCTGCCTCCCAAGTGCTGGGATTAAAGGCATGTGCCATCACCACCCGGTTAATATGATATTTTTAATAATTAAATTATCAAACTATGGGCCATCTACCTATGCTTATAACGTTTATCAAAACAAGTCTTGGGGGGCTAAGGAAATGACTCTTTGTAAAAGAATACTTGCTGCACAGCATGAGGACCTGAGTTCAAATCCCCAGCACCCATGTAAAAGAGATGGACATGGCTGCATGTTCCTGTGACCCCAGTGTTGGGAAGTGGAGACACTTCCCAAGTAATCCCAGGGGTTACTTGGTCAGTCAGCCTGACTGACATGGTGTGATGGTTTGAATGAAATGACCCCACAGGCTCCTATATTTGAATCCTTGGTCCCCAGTTGGTGGAACTGTTTGGGAAGGATTAGAAGGTGTGGCCTTGTTGGAGGAGGGGTGTCACTGGAGGCAGGCTTTGACTCTTGCCATGTCCAGTGCCCTCTCTCAATTCCTTCCTGTAGTTTGAGATGTGAGCTCTTTCCTGGTTGTTCTGCTCTCATGTTATGGACTCTAATCCTCTGAAACTTTTAGCTGAATCAGATGCTTTCTTTTATAAATTGCCTTGCTCATGGGTTTCAGCACAGAAATAGAAAAAAAGGAACTAATGCAAATGGTCAGCTTCAGGTCCAGCGAGAGATTCTGCCTCAGGGGAGTAAAGTAGAGTGAGAGAATAGAACACCCAACATGTGCATACACACATGCACCCACACTCACACACATGCATGCACATACTCACACACAAGCACACATACCACATACACACATACACACACATGTACACACATTCACACACATGCACACATACTACATACACACGCACTCACACATGCATGTACATACACACACATGCACATGCACACACACTCACACACATGTACCCACATACACATATACCACACACACACACACACACACACACACACACACACACACACACACACACACTCAGTTTTTATAGGAACAACTCCACTCTAAGGTTTATTTATTGGAATTGAGTTGCTCTAATGTCAACTCCATCTGTTATTGGAGCTGGGCTGATCTGGACTTTCTGCTTTCTATTCCTGTGGTCTTTAACATGCTGTGCTTTTGCAGAATTGGACAGCCCCATGCCCTGCTCCACTACCTTTCTTCTAGGCTACATGTGCCTTCCAGATCACTCAGACTTCTAATATCGATGGAAGAGAGGTGCAGAATGAGCTTGCGCTTCCTTGTGTTTCTCTGGCTCCACGGGGGCCCAAGAATATGTTAGTCAGGAGTCTTTGGGTTGCAGGACACAAAGCCTAATTTGAACTGGTCTGGAAAGAAATGGTTGTTTATTAACTCACACAGTCTGATGACAGGAAGGGCAATGGGCCAGCTGGGCACTATGACTAACCAGGGCTTGAGTGTGACTAACCAGGGATTCCAGATTCCACTGGAGCTATGCTGCTGACCTCCTGCCTCTCTCTTTGGTCAGCAGGCATTCAGGCAGGCTCTCGCCACTGCTGGAGACTTGGCTGTCCTTAACTCCCAGCTTCTCCATTTTCAGTTCACAATTAGGACGAGGAGACACAGTTGCTGGGTTTAGAAGAGCCCTTGAGTGGCCATCCAGTCTATTTCTGGACCAGGGCCCAGAGCCACTTCAGATAGCCTGACCTGGAATGTTGTGGGAAGGATGGCAGGTGGTAGCTTTTTCCCAAAACATAACACTGGAAAGAGTGAAGGAACATTTACCAGAAAACCCTAGAGGTGAGTGGGTGAGGGAATGGATGGATGCCTGCCTTTCAGCAGTGGATGGAGTAGACAAAGAGAGGGAGAAGAAGGAAATCCCCATCTTTCCCAGTACCCACGGTCTACATATCAGGACGAGACATGCTGCAGAGGTCAGTAGTACTCAGAAGAAATGGTTGGGATATCAAAGATCTTAAGAAGCCAAGCTCATCTATTCAACCAACTTCTGCACACCAGCACTTTGTTCAGTAGCCTGCCTGGACTAAACTTATTGGAATGAGAAGCCCTCATGTGATGTCAAACCTGTCACCAGTTGACCAGCTGCTTCCAAAGATAAAAACATAGACACTCTTTGAAAAAAAAATAGCATCTATGTCTCAGCTAGTTACTACCCCCACCTTACTGATGCAAGCACTCAAGGCTCTCTTCCTACCCCAGCTCAGCCTTCCAGAATATGAGGCATTCCACCATCCTCAAAGAAGAATTGTAGTGAGAGTTGTTGGTCTCTCTGTGACCTTCTGTTTCATCACACTGAATCCTTGAGTAGAGATTGGTTTCCCATCCCTTTAAGTCAACTTCTTTGTTTCTCTTGGAATTCTCCTTGAGATTTCTTGTCTGGTATGACTTCTAGAGCTTTTATTTTATATGTTCTTTTAATGAAGCAATCGTCTTGATGAAGTGATGTGCACTTATATATAAGAACTCAGGATGGCATACAGTCTTTCATCCTAGTGCTTAAGAGGCAGAGGTAGGATGATCTCTATAAGATCAAGGCCAGCCTGCTCTACAGAGTAAAATCCAGGGTAGCCAGGGCTACATTGTGAGACCTTGTCTCAAGAAAAGCAAAAACAAATAAATAAATAAACTAATGAGAGAAGGAAAGAAGACTAATTCACAGGACTGGAAAGATTGTTCAGTGGTTAAGAGCTCTTGCTGTTCTTTCAGAGGACTGGAATTTGGTTTCCAGCATACAATGGAGAATCACAACTATCAATCCAACTTCTGGGCCTGACACCCTCTTCTGGCTTCTACAGGCTTCCAAACACACATGTATCCACACACACACACACACACACACACACACACACACACACACACACACACACAGGGGGGTATGGAGGGGGAGACAATAAATCTTTGAAAACAAAACAAAAACTCACTAAGCTATCCAGGTTGTTTTGTGAGGAGCTCTTCTTTCTCAAGGTAAATGGAAGGTCTAAATATGATTTAAAAAAAAAAGGGCTCCATATGAACCTGACATAGTAGAGGTGGTACATTCCCCAAATCCCAGCCAACTGATGGCTGAGGTAGGAGGATCCTGAATTTGAGGCCAACCTGGGCTACATACTGACACTCTGCCAAAAACAGAAAGGATGGAAGGAAGGAAGGGAAGAAGGAAGGAAGGTAGAGACAAAGATAGAGAAAAAAGAAAGAATGAACAAAAGAAAGAAAGGAAAGAGAGAAAGAAAGATCTTCACTTTTTTTTTTTTTTTTGCATCAGAGGCTCAGGAAGGTTGAAGAGCTCAGCTAATGCTCACACTACAGCAGCTGAAGTTGCATGTGGTGGGTTCAGACCTGCACGGACTTGACCTCCAAAAGCCCCCATTTCTCACTAGCACAGGGCTTTCAAACAGATCCTATGACTGCCTGGGCCACTTGTTAAGAGTTGGGTAGTGGAGCACTTGGCGGGCACCTTTGAGGCTCTGGTTATACTCCCCAGCACCACTTAAAAAGGAAAGTGCCACTCACCAGGCAGGAGCTCTGGCTGCTTGATTACAGGGCACTGGTGCTGCCCATGCAGAGCAACTGTTCCAGCTGGTTATTTCCAGCTGTCATTTCACTGCACAAGGTGCTTTCCCAAACAGTAGTACTCCATTTGAGAGGAAGAATCTCACTGTGGTTAGGGGCCCAGTTTCTGGTGCTATATATGGTGTTTGGGAGCTGGCTAGTTCCATATCTGTTCCTCTGTTTCCTTTTTTGCAGAACCAGGATGCCCTTCTTGGCATCCTTATTCTCCTAAAGCTGTTAGGAGGAAAGACCAGTCTACAGAAAGGATAGAGAATAGTGCACCAGAAACAAGGCACCATTGCATACATTTGCAATCCCAATACCTGAGAGGCAGAGGCAGGAAGATTAAAAGTTATTTTGGATATATTAAGAAAAGTGATATTACATATACTATCATGTACTTTTCTTTTAGTTAATGACATATTCTAGGAAGCTTCCTATACTAGTGTGTGTGTGTGTGTGTGTGTGTGTGTGTGTGTGTGTGTGTGTGTCCATTGATGGAATATGCTGTTGGCATTATTGCATGGTGGCATAATATTCAATCATGTGGATGTGGGTATACTTCTGTTTCTTCCCTAATTACTAATAGTGGGCGCGCATCTCCCTAAGGGGGCAAGTAGAATAAAGAAGTCAGTGCATGGATAAGGCGACTCTCCTGGTATCAAGAAGACTCAAAATTTGAAGCCAGTCTCAGGATCTCTCTGGATATGAATATCCCTCCTAAAACATTTTATATAAAATCATGAATAAGGGTGCCCATTAGCACCAAGGAAGTAATTTCCACAAACCCTCAATGATTGGGATGTGAATTTATTGAATAAATCATCACCTTTTCCTTTCTTGGCATCAAGAGGTAAAAAATTATTCAAAAGTCTGGAAGTCTGGTGTGATGTGGAAAACCCTCCTTTGGTGTGTATGGCTTCACTTTTCCTTTTGTTCTTGGCCACCCTTTTGAAGCTAACTCCTTCATTGTCTTTGAAAGCCTTGATCCTATCTGGCTTTATTTATTTATTTGTTTGTTTGTTTGTTTATTTATTATCCCATCTGATAATACTATTGGGGTAGGTAAAATAAATTAGTGTTGTGATGCATAGTGCTTGTCTCTTGGATGGACCACTAAGTAAAAATTACAATCCTGAACATCTCCTTGTATGTGCAATCACTGCAAGTCAGGTGAGATGGATGTATTGAACAGGAGACAGGGCTCAGGGTGTGGCTGAGTAACAGAGCACTTGGCTAGCATGCACCCAGGCTCTGGGACACATCTCAGCACTGGAAAGTAAATAAATTAATATGGGGTTGGAGAGATGGCTCAGTAATTAAGGGTACATGTGGTTCTTCCAGAGAACCCAAGTTTGGTTCCCAGAACCCGCTTCAGGGGACTCGCAACTGCCTGTAACTCCAGTTCCAGAGGATCGGACACCAACTTCTGCCCTCTCTGGGCACCCACACACATGTGTACATATACACACAGATACACATAGAGGTAAATAAAAGTTGTGTCAAGAAAGAAAGAAAAAAAAGAAAAAGAGAGAGAGGAAGGGAGGGAAAGAAAACTAGCTAATTATCTGATAGTTTAACTAATTAAAGGAGTATACTCACAACAACTTACCCCTGAGTAAGTTGTTGTGAGTAAGGCTGGGAGTGTAGCTCAATGGTAGATTGTCCTTCTTAGCATGCATGAGACCCCAGGTCCAACCTCTAACACCCCCAAATCACAGTTAATACGAGGCAACTGCTTCTTATTAGGAGTTTATGCTTCACGACTCTAGGAAGGCTGTGGGTTCAGCTTTTAGAAAACAAGGCTTATCTGCATTATGTTCCTAAACTAGGCATCTGCTACCTGCAATGAGGTAAAATGCTTTTAGGATTTTTACCCCCATGTGGAATATGTTTAATTATCTTATAAAACTCTACTGAGTAGTCTTTTATCCTGCCACAGACCTCCCAGTTAATCTGTCATCTCTCTCACCTCATTAAATTGGCTCCAACTGGTAATTCTTCATCAAATTCAAAAGAAATATGAACACCATCACCACCAAGACCCAGATCTGAAAACAATTAACCTGGGGCTGTGCTTCAAAATACAAAGAGAGCTAATGTCTAATAAAGCCTTGGAATAATGTGTTCTTTGAGTCAGCTCTGGGGAAAATGAAAGGCGTAAAAGCTGTGGAAAAGCTTAGGGGGGAAGTAGATTTGATTAGATGTTATTATACGTGCTTTCCTGAATTATTCTGCTACAGTTCATAGTGAACCTCCCAATTTTACAGTCATTTTCTTGGCCTTGACATTCTGGTCTGTCTTACTTTAACTGTCAAGGCTATGAACAGAACTCAGTTTTACTGGTGGCCTTTAACAGAGGAATTCTGAAAATAAAAGGCTCTAAGTGCTTCCCACAGAGGGTTCCTGCTGACTTTCTGATAGGAATTTCCCAGGATTCTTTCCCGACATCTTCTCTGACATTCAGGCACAGCTTCTCAGGACTACAACCTCCCTGACTTAGATTCTCTAACTCCCTTGTTTGTGCCAATTAAAGCAAGCCTTGGGCTGGGCCTATGATGTAATCTTGAAAATACATTTCAAAAATGTTGACACTCTCTAGAGAGGCAGTACCTTCCTTGCCCTTCATCTCCTCTGTTCACTTTCCCGTTCTCCTCTTCCTCGTCTTTGAACTCCATGTGTTTGACATCATTTGGGAAGTTCTCTCTGTTATTTTGGTTACTGCCATGGAAAACATAGAGCTTGATGTCTCCTGTCTTCCTCTAACACTCTCTATCGTATTTTTTGAGACAGGATCTCTCACTAAATCCAGAACTTGGCAGTTTCCACAAAACTGGCTGGCCAGCAATTCCCCAGGATCTACCTTTCTCCCTGGTGCCCAGTCTGGGTTTCCAGATGCAAGCTGCCTTACTTGGCTTTTTACATAAGTCCTAGGGGTCCATACAGTTTACCCACTGCCCAAGTGCTGTCTCTTTTTATGGAAACATTTTTTTGGGGTGTCAGAGATTGAATCCAAGGCCTTATACACATGAGGCAACGCTGCACCCGAGTCATACTCCCAGCCTCTCTCTGAAACAATAAACTCTTCAAATTGAGTAGGAATTTATTAATTCCAGATACATTGATTTATAAGATTAATCATTTCTTTGATTAGCCAATTTTGACCAATTTTATATAGCAATTACATGGGGCATTTGCTGCAACTCGTTGTCCCTTGTCCCTATAGTTTGCTATTCTCATTTGCCATCACTCATGTCTATAGTACTTTTGAATGATAGGCCATTGTTAATATTTTCCAGATATATTATGCAAGCCCATATTACAACAACAATAACAAAAAAATCTTCTAAGCCAGGTGGTGGTGGCACATGCCTTTAATCCCAGCAGAGGCAGAGGCAGGCTATGAATTCAAGGCCAACTCAGTCTACAGAGTGAGCTCCTCCCCTACTTTAAAAATTTTAACATTTACAAGGAAGGTTTTAAAATAGGGGAGAAAGAAATGAGGAATGGAAAGAAGGAGGGAGGGTGATGGGAATAAGAAGAGGAAGAGAGGGAGGGGAGAGAGAAAGAAAGGCCTGGAGGGAAGGAAGAAGGAAAGAAGGAAAGAAAGAAAGAAAGAAAGAAAGAAAGAAAGAAAGAAAGAAAGAAAGAAAAATCAAAGAGACGAAGGATGTTTAAGAGGTAAAGAATTCTATATGCTTTGGAACCAAGGACAAAGTGGATCTTTTGCTATGGTTGTACCATTTTGTTTGTCTTTGTTGCAGGCAGGGTCTTATTGCAGAACATTTGTGTACACTGTGAAGATGTCTCTTTGCCAAGGCGCCTTCTGACTGCTTTAATAAAGAGCTGAATGGCCAATAGCTAGGCAGGAGAAGATAGGCAGAATTTCCAGGGAGACAGAGGAAGAGGAGGAGGAATCTAGACTTAGATTTTATCAGCAGACTGGAAGGAAGTTGGATGTGCTGTACTGAGGAAAGGTAAAAGCCACCTGGCAGAATGTACATTAATAGAAGCAGGTTAATTTAAGTTATAAGAACTAGTGGGGACAAGCCTAAGCTAAAGGCCAAGCTTTCATAATTAATAAAAGTCTTCATGTCCTTATTTGGGGACTGGCAATCCAAAGATAGTCTGACAAGAAAGCTTGCTACATGGTGTCCTGCAGCCCAGGCTGATCCTGAACTCACTATGTAGCCAAAAATGTTCTTAAACTTCTGAATCTCTTTCCCTACCTTGAAGTAACAGGACTCCAAAACTGTGCCACCATACCTAGGCCAACTGAGTCTTCAACAAGAAGGACACCTCTTTATTTACCTGTCAGTATCTCTCTCAGCAGATCTCTTACTCCCCACCTTTATTTGAAAATAGGCTGTACTGGCTAGGCTGTGGTGGTGCATACCTTTTATCCTAGCACTTGGGAGGCAGAGGCAGGCAGATCTCTGATTTCGAGGCCAGCCTGGTCTACAAAATGAGTTCCAGGCCAGTCAGAGGTGTTACACAGAGTAACCCTGTCTTGGAGAGAGAAGGCGGGGGAGGGAGAGGGGGAGAGGGGGAGGGAGAAGGAGGAAGAAGACGAGAGGGAGAAAGAGAGATGAAAGAAAGGAAGAAAGAAAGAAAGAAAGAAAGAAAAGAAGGAAGAAAGGAAAGAAGGAAGGAAGGAAAGAAAAAAAGAAAGAAAGAAAAAGAGAAAAGAAGCTGTACCCTTCTGCCATCTGTTCCCATGGTAACAACAGAGGCAAGTGGTTGTGGGTCATGTGCTCAGAGCTCATGACAAATGTTCTCCAACTTCAAAGGATGCTGTGGACAGGGCTCCATTTTCTTCTGTTTACTTTTGGGATCAAGATGATAGGTCCTCTTTTACTCTCTCGCCTCTTATAATTATGCCTCCAAATTCTATTCTCCTTCAATTCTTACATTCGTCAGGGAAGTGGACTTTATCTTGATAAAAATAAGCCTTGTTGTCTAGTGTTTGTCACCCCAAGGGGCTACCTTCAATACATTGTTCAGGTAGTGAACCCTTCTCAGGTCCTCTGGCTGATCTCAGGGACAACACGAAGGATATAGAGAGATCTGTTGTTTCCAACCTCAGCTGACTGTGTCACTGCACCTAGAGGAACCCTGAAAATCTGCTGTCAGTTCAATTTGGGCCAGCCTCTTTTTTTTATCATTTTTTTATTTGAATTAGAAACAAGATTGATTTACATGACAGTCTCAGTTCCCTTCTCCCTCCCGTTCTCCCCTACCACCCCCCCAACTAAAACCCTACCTATCACATAACCTTTCTTCTATTCTTCCCCTGACTCAACCTTTCTGCTCCCTCATGACTTCTGCATCCTTCCTCTTCTTCCCTTCTCATTCTCCTAGCTCCCTCCCCCCCTCCTTCCCATGCTCTCAATTTGCTCAGGGGATCTTGGTCCAGCCTCTTAATTACATGGTAAATTGCCGTGGGTGGCTGCCCTTTGACACTAGCTGTGTGGGCACATAGATTGTATCTCAATGTCTCCAAAGATCCTGTATCACTTACTGTTCTCAGTGCTGTCACAAAATACCTGACAAACAGCAGCTTACAGAAGGAAGGTTTGTTTTGGTTTAACAGGGTATCGTCCATCATGGTTAGGAAAGGATAGATACAGGAATACAACGAGTTGGTCACATTGAGTCCACAGTCAGAACCCAGAAGATGTTTGTGTTCGTCTCATTTTGTTCTTCCCCTTTTTAATCAGTCTGAGACCTCAGCTCCTGGGATGGGGCCACCCACATTTAGGGTGGGGCTTTCCTCTCCAGTTAAACCCCTCTGGAACCCCTCATAGACACTAGCAGAGATGTCTCCTGTGAGACTTTGAATCCAGACAAATGGACAATGAAACACTAGAAATTCTACTTTCATTACTAATTGCCTCTTTAAATGTCTACCAAAGGGAAGAAATATGGTGATTTTTCTGAGTCCTATACTATTCCAGGATAGAAAGATTCAGGGAAAGAAAACTCCTGATTTTCACCACTATTTAATGTGTGGTTCCTTTACAGATTTGCTAGAAGGCCTTATGCAGATGCAGGGCCCCTTCAGTGTAAGCCACATAAGCATTTCCCATATGTAACATTACATAAGACACTCTATGTTGGCCCCAGTCGAAACATAGACCTGGAGATATTCCAGAACCAACTATTCAGATTCTTAGTATTGCTATAGGAGCTACTGTTATAAGAAAATAGCTCCAAGCTGGATGTGGTGGTGGTACATGCCTGCAAGCCCAGCACTTGGAAGGCAGAGGCAGAAAGATGGTTGCAAATTCAAATCTAACCTGGTCTAGATAGTGAGCTCTAGGCCAGCCAACGCTACATAGCAAGACCCTATCTCAAACAAACAAACAAACAAGTACGATGACTCTCAAACTCGGCTGTCTATTAAGCAAAGGTCCACAGTATTAACTACACAGAACACAGACAGCTCTGTCTTCCCTCAAGCAGCATCTGCCCAATGCTCCAAGTCACTTTAGTGGGGAGGTACAGACAGGACAGTGACATGGGCAGAGATTGATGCATTTGTCAGAACTATTTATCCTCGGTTTACTGTGCGATGAGCATGAGCTCAGAATCCCGTAGGTCTTTGCTAATGGCTTTACTCATGGAAAAAGGAAACGATGATACTGGCATGCTTTCTCTGCATTTTCCACATTTCCCCATAGCACTGGGAAATTTGTTTCCAACTAGTGTAGGACTTACTCTTAAGCTGTGAAGGTCCAGGGCTTCCTTTGGGCATCTACTCCTCCCCTCTGGTTCTGACAGAAGCACCAGTTCAGGATGCAATACTCTAAGAGGAGCAGCCCTGCATCCCTGGCTAAGGGGGGGGGGAGGGCAGAGTACTTAAAAGAATTTTTTTCACATGAGGGCCATTGAGATGACTCAGTGGGTAAAAGAGTTCAATTCCCCAGAACCCATGAAGGGGAGAACCTACTCCTGATATCTACATATGTGCTGTGGCACTTACAAATACACATAGAGACACACACACACATGAATAAAAACAAAAGTAACTCATAAAGGGAGGAAGCTGGCAACACAGATCAGTGATGGAGCACTTACCTCTCTTCCATGAAGTTGTAAAACTGATAAGGAGGTGGGGGTTGGGAGTGTTGCTAACAGGCAGGAGTCCAAAGCAGTCACCATCTACTGTGCTCCCTTCCCTCCATCCATCCTCCATCCCTCCCTCCCTTCCTCTCCAGTCCTCTCCCTAGTTCTTTGTGCTTCTTTCCCTTTTCTCTGTTTATGTGTCTCAAACTGGGCAGCTTTGTATCTGTCTCCCCCATACAGCTTTCCTCCTGTCTCTAGGCTTGCTTCTTCCTATATAGTGTTCCAAATGTCTATTATGACTGGCTACTGGGCTGGCAAGAGCTGGACTATCTTTAAAAGGCAAGGAAGGGAGAGAAATGGAGCCAGCCAAAACGGAATTCTTTTTAGTAGCTGGAGGGATGGAGGAAAGGAGGAAGTGACAGTAATACCTCTGTCCCACACCATCTAGCAAATCACCAAAGTGAGCCCGTGTCATTGTGAGTTGTGTGTGCTCTAAGAGTTTGTGTTTGTGTCCACGAACTGGGTGAACTTGCACATGCCAAGAAAGGAAGACTTCAGGTCATAAATGCTCTTGTGCTGCCTTGTGGATACATCCTAAATCAACTTTGACAGTGTCTGGGGTCCAGCTCCTGACTTCTGCAGTAGATCAGACTCCCAGGGGAGGTTTTAACTTCGATAACTATTAGCCTTGTCTGTTACCAATCATACAAGCACGCTAGAAAAAAAAAATCCTGTATCATAAAATAATCTACTGTCTTCAGCATATCCAGCCCATAGCTGCTCAGACTCAAATCCTTTAAACAAACCACTCCACCTTCCTCCCACACATATCACAGACTGACTGCTGATAGCATTTAGCAGCCCAGCCAAGTCCTGGAATCCATTCTGACCACCTCCTGCATCCCCATCCTCCATTGCTCATATTTCTCTGCTCATCTTTATTTTCTTT
Organism: Cricetulus griseus; assembly: GCF_003668045.3. NCBI lineage: Eukaryota > Metazoa > Chordata > Mammalia > Rodentia > Cricetidae > Cricetulus > Cricetulus griseus. Next base: position 86,109,677 of record NC_048595.1, on the reverse strand, counting down.
GCAATCCAACTCCCTCTGCTACTCCTACGCATAGCCTTTTTAAGCTCCTGCCCAATACCCACATCTATTTTCTCCCAGGGTACTCCTTCCTTGGGCCTGACCCTGATGGGAGGCTCTGACACACTACCTCACCACTTACCTGGTTCTGTGAACTGCCCTCTGCTCACACCAGCTGTGGGTCAGGGCTTTCTCCATTTTATGCCTTTCCCTAGTGGTACCCATATGTATTCATGTGCTAAAGTTGCCATCACAACCTACCATAACATGGCTACAAGCTAGAAGGGTTACCATTTGGTCAAGGGGTCTAAGGACTACTCTCAGACCTTTCCTGAACTTTACACAGAGCATTTCCAATCTTTTTCTATATGCTCCAAGTGGGTTTTCTAAACGCCTGAATGAGCTCATTATACTATGTCCCTCCAAACCAGAGCAGGAAAGGAAAGGACTTTTGGGTAGACATATGACAATCCTGCCCACCTATCTAGGGAAAATTTGTGTGATAAGCAAGGCCAGAAGATGGGGCAGTGATGGAAATCAGGTTGCCTGGGAGAAACTCATCTCCCACATTGCCTGCCGATCCCCGAGAACAGGGCCAGATCTTTGCATCAGTCTCCCAGCCCCAGCCTGGCACACAACGGAAATACAATAGGGAAGGATGTGGTCACAGCTACACTTTGGAAAGCTTTTGATGGACATGAGAGAGAAGACAGTCTTGAGACATGGACTTAAAGGCTTGTGCTCTGGAGTAGGGGTGGAGAGGATGGGTCTGGTAGGTGGCGAAGGAAGCATCTCCAAGGCTTCTGTCTGCCACTGTTGCCTTCAGCCTGACGTGGCAAGACAGGAAAATGAAGGCCCACAACTTGGGTGGCTTTCCCAAGAATTGAGAAACCAAACATGTCCCCATCACCGACTGCCCTGGAGTTTTAATTAACATTTAAAAAATGTTTATGTGTGTAAATGTTTGCCTACATTGCACATACCACATATGTACAGTGATTTAAGGAGTCCAGAAGACTTAAGGGCATCAAGTCCCATGGAACTGGATTTAGAGTCAGTTGTGAACTGCTCTGTAAGTGTTAAGAACTGAACACTCGTCCTCTGTAAAAGCAACAAATGCTCTTAACTGCTGAACCATTTCTCCAGTCCTGGAGTTTTATTTATTGGCTAAGGTATTTTCTCTGAATGGAGTTTGGATCCAAGATAGTGGCTTGGGTTTGTATTTGCATTTGACTTCATAGCGTGTTCGAGTGCACGTGTGCATGTGTGCGTGTATATGAATAAATATCAATTACCTTTCCATCTAAGCAAACCAGGCCATACAACCTGTCTGTTCAGGTATATGGAGAATGTAACTTTTTTTTTATATAGGACCTGCAGAGAAGCCCCACAGAACAGAAATCTTTACAAAAGAATTAGAGTAAGCCAGGTTTTAGGCTGTTAATTCCCAAGTGGGAACTCTTTTGGGGAACAGTCTTTGAGATGCCTGTGGATCACATGGTTGCCCAAAATGGCCTTAATTTCTAAGCACAGGCACAGGCCTGCAGAAACAACTGTTTTCCAAATGAGTTTGGACCACTAGGGTCTTCTAAAACTCTTTTAAAATTGCATCAGACAGCTTTTCTGCTCTCATTTTCCTGTGGTTGGAGTCTGTTTCCCCTTCCTAAACAGAAGGTGCTAAAAAGACCTGTGAGAATAGAACAGGAGACAAAACAACCAGGTTTCTGACCCAGTCCTCAATGCTGTAGTGAAGAAAACTTTTCCCCGTCAGAGGAGGCATAAGTCCTCTGGGCAGCTGGAGCTAGCTTCGTGTCCACATATATACAAGCTTACACATAAACTCATATGTGTACACACACACACACACACACACACACACACACACACACACACACACACACACACACACGTGCAAATATGTTCATGGGCTGTGAGTATACAGTCTGTATGCACAAGCCCAAAGGTGCCTATGTGCATATGTTCTTAGGCAAATTACTGATCTCTTGAAATTTCCTGCATTCCCCTCCCCCTTTGGTTTTGTTGTTTGTGTTTGAGACAAGGTCTTATTCTGTAGCCTAAACTGCCCTAGAACTCTCTATATAACCCATGCTGGCCTTAAATTTGAGGCAATCTCTCCTGCTTCAGTCTCTTGAGTGCTAGAATTATAGGCACAAGCCACCATACCAGCTTGAAGTCTCATTTTTGCCATCTACTTATTTCATAAAAATAAAACAGTAATGTTGCCTATTTTTTTTACTTGGATTCTGTTGTTGTTTTAAGATTTATTTATTCATTTTATTTATGCATATGATGTGTGTATGCCACATATGTGCTTGCTTGAGGAGACCAGAAGAGGGCATCCTATCACCTTGAGCTGGAGTGGTGAGCTACCTGCAGTGGGTGCCAAGAACTGAACTCAGGTCTCAGGTCCTCTCCAACAGCAGCAGCAGCAGTTCCTAGTTACTGAGCCATCTCTAGCCCCCTGCCTGTCTTGGAGACAGAGTCTTGTGTATCCCAGGCTCTCTTCAAGGTCTCAGTGTAGCCTAGGATGTTACTGAATTCCTGATTCTCCTGCCTCCACCCACCAAATGCTGGATTTATATGGTGCTGGTGATGGAACCAGAGCTTTGTTGAATGCTAGGCAAGTACTACATCCCCAACCCAATAGTACCCCTGTTGTTTGTTTTTGTTTAAAACAAAATTATTTGTGGAGGAGGAAGAGGGACCTGGGATTGACATGTAAAATAATTTTCTTTCTAATAAAAAAAAAACAAAAAAAGAAAAAACAAAAACAAAAAATATCCAAGTCAAAAAAAATATATTATTTGTGATACAGTGTGTATGAAGTAGAGAACTAGAGAACAATGAAGACACACGATAGACACTGATGGAGCAATAGCTATTATTATGAACAGGACCATTCCTCCTTACCCCATGCTTAGAGGAAGAGGATCAGGCAGGAACAACAAACTGCCTTCTCATCCCAGCTACCAGGTAGAAAGTTTGCCTGGGCTCTCTGTTGGGTACTAATCCCACACTGAAGCTCAGAGGTCCAGGGTGCTTTTGTAGTCTTCATCTTGTCTGTCTTCCTAGAGCTCTGTTCTTCTGCTTCTCCTCTGCAAACTGGATTGTCCTAGATCCCCAGAGCACTGTGTCCTGGAGCTATTAGTGTGTTTTTGTGTACACATGTGTGCATGTCAGTGTGTATATGTGTGTGTACATATTGTGTATTTCAGTATGTGTGTATATACTTATATGCATGTATATGTATGCATGTCTATGTTCCTATGTGTGTGTTTTAGTGTGTGCCTGTGTGTGTATGTTTGTGAGTATATACATATCTGTGTGTGCACACATGTGATACATGAGTGAATGAGTGTTCCGTGACACAGTGTGTGTGTGTGTGTGTGTGTGTGTGTGTGTGTGTGTGTAGCAAAGAACAACATCACATATCATTTCTCAGGCACCCTCCATCTTGTATTTTGAAACCAAGTCTCATTGGCCTGCAACTCGGTGGTAGACTAGACTAAGATGGCTGGACACCCAGCCTGTTACTGTGAGCTAGGACTATAGGCATGCCACCACCACAAGCAATTTTCTGAAGCTATGGGATTGCTGTTTGGATCTTGGTTGCCGCAAAGTGACCCCTAAGCCTAGTGTGAACATTTGTTGAATTTCGTGGGCCTAGATCTGGTTGTGCTCCAGGGACGCTGTGATTGAAACCTTTTCTATCCATAGTAGCAATCTCAGTTGGTAACTCGTATATTTGTTTCTTACATTTTGGTCTCCCAACTAGACTTGATTAGCAGTCTTCTGTGCTACAGTTAGCCCTTGACTGAGGCCCTGCTGAGGGGTAGGTGTGTTTTAGCAATTAAGAAACTGATTGCATATTGATTCCTCTGGCTTCCCTGCTAGACTGAAAGCCACACCAGGGGGCCTTTTTTGTTTACTGGATGGATTACTAAATTGTCTGCAAGGAATAGTTACTTGGTAAATGAGGATGTAATTAAAGCAATGACAACTTTCCTTTGAGTTGAGTTTGAGAAATCAGACACCGCCTGCATGAAAGCCCTGGGGAATCATCCCCCCTCTTTGGATCTCTTTCCAGCATGTCCTCAAGAATCCGTCACCATCTCTAAAGATAAGCAAAACACTCATGATGGGGTTTTCACAAACATTAGTTCTATAGAGGCTGATACAGGAGGATCTCCACGAGTTTGGGGCCAGCCCTGGACTGTAGAGTGAGACCTTGTCTCAAAACAAAAGCAGGGCTGGAGCAAAGGCTTGGGAAGTTAAGAGCCCTTCCTGCTCTGGCAGAGGACCTGAGTTTGGTTGCTTGCATCCACATGGTGCTCCACAACCACAGTTCCAGAAGATCTGACACTTTCTCTGACTTCTGTGGGCACTAGTACACAAGTATGTAGCACATACATCTATGCAGGTAAAACACTCATCCATGTAAGATAAAAGTAATGAAATCTTGTCAAGTATAGTGTCACATGCCTTTAATCCCAGCATAAGGGAGGCAGAGACGGGCAGATTTCTGTGAGTTCAAGGACAGCCTGGTCTATAGAGTAAGTTCCAAAATAGCCAGGGCTATGTAGAGAGACTGTGTCTCAATAAATAAATAAATACTTTTTTAAAGAACATATGTATTAAAGAATATATATATTTCAAGCGGGGCCGTGGTGGCACATGCCTTTAACTCCAGCACTCGGGAGGCAGAGGCAAGAGGATCTGAGTTCCAAGCCAGCCTGGTCTATAAGAGCTAGTTCCAGGACAGCCTCCAAAGCCACAGAGAAACCCTGACTCAAAAAACCAAAATGGAAAAAAAAGAATATATATATATATATATATATATATATATATATATATGTATATATATTTCTATCACTTGCTAGCTTGTAGTTGATTGTCTCTTACTCTTTTTACTCTTTGCTCGTTGGGGTCCACCTGGTCATAGAGTCGTGTTCTTACTTATGAATGCCTGGCCTTTGCTTGACTTATTTTTTGCCAGTTTTTCTTAAATTAAATTATCCTGACTACCTTTTGCCTCTGGGCTTTTTCCTTTTCTTACTTCTGTACATCTTACTCTATGGCTGGTTCCGTGGCTGGCTGGTTGGGTGGCTGTGTGGCTGGGTGGGCTGGGTAGCTGGCCTCCTTATTCTATCTTGCTCCCTCTTTCCAGATTTCTCCTTCATTTATACTCTCTGGCCATTCAGGTCTTTATTAGACAATCAGGTATTTTACAGGCAAAGAGTCACAGCTTCACAGAATTAAACAAATGCAGCATAAACAAAAGTAGCACACCTTAAAATACTCTAACACTAGTTCAATACGTTTCAGACTCAGTTTTCTCATCTGCAAAGTGGGGATAATTTTGGATCTGGCTGATCTGGTTATAAGGGATGAAGTGAAATAAATACATCCAGCAAATCTTTGTCCCACATATCTCCTGAGTAGAGTTTGGCTACCACATAGGTGGAAAAACAACAACAACAAAAAAAAAACACAAAAAAAACAAAAACAGAAAAAACAATGGTGTCAAAGGGTACAGGACAACTGAATGATAAAAAAGAAATAAAACAGGAAGGCTATGACTGCTCCTAGGTATTGTGGAGAAGATTTATTATAGATATGAGGGAGAGCACAGCCAGAGACATCTGCAAGAGTCTAGAGTGAACATGATCCTGAGCCAACCTATATGAGGAAAGGGGGAGCCAGCAGTGTAAAGGGTAGATGAAAGGGCTGGGTAACCAATACGGCAGCTGGGGAAAGAGCAGTCCAGCCAGGAGCTGTAGAAGTTTAGGGTAGAGGGCCTGGTATGCCAGTCATACTCTGTAACAGGTAGGGACTGGGGGATGCTGGGAAAACCTGGTGGCTAGGTCCTCTTTGATATGTTACACAGACACCTCAGCCTTTGGTCCCAGGTTTGAGACCTAACAACTTGGCAAGCTATAGACCTTTTTTTGGTCCTTTATTTTGCTCGTTTTAGGTTTTTGATGTTTTTGAACACTCTGTAGCTCAGGCTGGCCTAGAACTCACAGCCTTCCTTTCCAGCTCAGCCCCCTCATGCTGGGATTACAGGTGTGAGCCACCACAGCCTCCTCGGGGGTACCTAGGGAGGCTTTCCCCCTCTCAGGAGTGAAAGGTGAAGGCAAAAATTGAGGTTCAGCAACCTCTAGGCCAGTTTGAGGAAAATCCTTTGTCATTTAAAAGGTGAAGGTTTGTCTATCCCAGGTTGAGAGGCATCCTGAAGGAGGAAAGCCCCTACCACCATTGCTCCTACAGGCTTTCTCAGGGCCTGGAATGTCCATCTGCCCCAAGCAGGAGACAGCTCGGCCTCAGGAAGGATGAGACACTACCTGGGGTAGGTCGGGCTGGGTGGGTGACATCCTGCTCTGCTCCTCCAAACCCTGGGCAGGGCTTCCCATCCAAAGGAAGCAGGCCCCATCAGCTTATCCTCGGGTGAGGCTTCCGAGAGCCGGTGTTTAAAGGCAAATCATTGTTCTGAAGTTCCGCTAATTTTTTGTAACCACCCAGCTGAGGACTCCTCCAAGAACAGAATGGGATGTTTTTTAAAATCCTATGAACCAAAGGCAATTAAAAGGAGGATAAGTTCTGAAGCTTTCCACACAGAGGCTTGGGTGTGGATGAGAATGGAGACAGTGGGACCTGGCCCCCAAGGCCAGTCTTTTCACAGACAGAACATAATGACTTCACAATGAACTGATTTGCTTGGGTTGGTAGACTTCGAACCCTAGAAAGAAGGCTAGGGTGGGGAGAGAAAACCCTCATCTGTCAAATCACAGCCTTGCAGCACTGCTTGTGGGACCTGGACAGACTCTTTCCTCCTCAGAAGCACAGAGTTCAAAGGCCTGACTCTATACTTCCCATGGCTCCATGGCTGCCAAGGTCATTGGGTTGAGGAGGGGAGAAAACCTGCAATGGATTAAGTTCTGAAGCAACGTCCAACTTTGATGGAGAAGGAATCCAGAAAGTCACAGCAAGCAAGAGCAGTCACTGCAGCACTCAAGGGCCTTCTACTGTCTGCTCTATGCTTTCCATGAGCCTAACTATGTAAGCCAGCACTGGGGGCCTTAATTCTCCATACTGTTTGTGGCTCAACTTGTCCTTAGTTTACACCAGCAGCATGACCTTGTGCAGTGGAGAGGCTGTGACCATGGGAAGGTGATGCAGAAGCTGAGGACTCATCAGGTTCCTTGTAGAGGAACAACAACAAAGTCTGCAGTCTTGAGGCCTCTCCCATTCTCAATCAGTGTGGGCTATAGTTAATGAGCTTCCACAGGGTGCTGGACTCACTGTGACCCCTCAGGGATGGGTCTGGTGAGTGGTGGGTTCTATCCTCAAAGCACTCATGCACAAAACCTCCAGGTGTGTGTGTGTGTGTGTGTGTGTGTGTGTGTGTGTGTGTGTCCATAGCATCTCCATGTGGTCCCTACCTGAGGGTCTTTTCCCAGCCCTGGGCCATGGGGCCAACCACAGGCTGTCATTACTTTGGCCTAGAATGCATCAGCTAAGGCTCGGGACTGTGCTTCCATGTCCTTGCCCTCCACTGTTAGCACCACTCCTCTTTTATCTTTTACTACTGCCAAGTTCCTGTTCCCACAAAGTTCCTGGCTATCTTAATACTTCTCATTGGAAACTAAGCATGTATCAGGCCCAGTACCTGCCCATAGTACTTAAAACTAATTGATACCAGACCAGTGAGGCAACCTTGACAGCAAAGATTATTAGACACACACACAGGGCTCTCTCTCTCTCTCTCTCTCTCTCTCTCTCTCTCTCTCTCTCTCTCTCTCTCTCTCTCTCTCTCCTCATGTCCTCATAAATGAGGCTAAAGGTCAGAATTGTGGGTTCTGCTGATGCAAAATGCAAGTCTTGCTCCAAAAAGAATAAACGATAGTGTGTTCTGAGCCAAATGAGAGGCTGTGTCCTGAGAACACAGATTTGGATTGCCCTGCATGACAGAACTCATCAGGGAAGCAGCAACATGAATTTCTGTGGTCATAGAATAAGAGACAGGCACGAATCAGTGTATCTAACAACACACTGGTGGGGACAACGAGTAGGCAGTTTACAGCAATGTTATCCCTGCTATAGACTTTAGGCATTGTGTGTTGAGTGCTTAGCCCTGGGGGTCAGGGAAAAGAATGTTTTTTGTTGTTGTTTGTTTGTTTGTTTGTTTGTTTTGTTTTTTGAGACAGGGTTTCTCTGTATAGCAGCTCTGGCTGTCCTGGAACTCAACTCTGTAGACCAAGCTGGCCTCAAACTCATAGAGATCTGCCTGCTGAGTGCTGGGATTAAAGGAGTGTGCTCCCACCACCTGGCTTAATGTTTTTTGTTGTTGTGGTTTTGTTTTTAGTTACTACATCCAAAAGTTTCACCTCACCGTCAAAGAGTATTAAGTCAGGCACAGAGATTGGTAATAAATGGCTATTAAGAAGATTAAAGATAGACCAAGGTAATTTTGGTTCTTGGATTTGCAACATTCCTACTAACTATAGTCAGCTCTAATCAGTCATCAGTCTGCAGAATCATCAGCATTAAGGAACTTCAGTCTCCAAGCCCCAGTGAGGATGAGACACCATTGTAGGGCTGAGGTTAGACACTGCCACAAGAGATTTGGTCCTGGAGGGCTGAGTCCCTCAAGGGCCTGAGTATTTATTGATGCATTCTAATGTGCATTTCTAACTAGTGACCTACATGCTTGTGTGATGACAGTCTATACTGGCTGCTCATCTCTTGGTCATCACCTTTCTTTCTTGCTGGCCAGGAATCCAGTTTACACGTTTATTCCTCTTTTGGTAGCTACATGCTGAGAGCCTCCCCACCCCAGAAGGCAGATCTGGGAAGTTTTGATGCATTTAATCTCTTTCCATAACTGGTTTAGGAATAGGTTCACATTGCATTTTGACCAGTGAGAGTATGAGAATCAGCTGGAACAGGGATTGGTTGAGGTCTTCTCTCAAAGGTGAAGGGAAGCTGGGCATGGTGGTGCCTGACTATAATTCCAACACAGGATACTGAGGCAGGAGGATCATAAGCTCAAGGCCTACCTGGGCTGCCTAGAGGAACAAAACAACAAAAAGTTAATTGAGGAAGTAAAGAGGGAAATTCTTCCCCTTTCTCAATTCTGGACATTTTCATGACTCATGGTGCTTCTGTGACCATCTCAGGAACAGAGAGGAAAGTCTAGAGAATTACAGAGCTTGACAGGTGGGATGGGGCCAGTGAATTGCTCACTTCTAATGCCGTCCTAGTTTGAAACTTTGTGTTGTACCAACCAATCCGTCTTCAGGGTTTTTTGTTTGTTTGTTTTGGGTTTTGTTTTGTTTTGAGACAGGGTCTTACTATGTATCCCTGGCTGACCTAGAACTCACTATGCAGACCATGTTGACCTCGAACTCACAGTGACCATATGCCTTCTCTCCCTGAGAGCTGGGATAAAGGCGTGTGTCACCACCATGCCTAGCCCTGTCTTCTATCTTTAAAGCCTCCAGTTACTAATCTATTACCCGAATCCTCAAATATCCTGAATGGCATGCCCACTGAAGGTAACAATGGACATATTGCTTCCATAGTTGATCTCAGCTCCTATGTCAGAGCCATTTCCTATCCCCCTTTTTTCATGTTTGTACTAACAATGACCAAAATGAGTCACCCCATATTTATCCTCAGAATGTCCTAAGTTGCTGCACCCTCAAGACCTCCTTCACTGTTGCCGTGTTACCATTTTTGGTCGGTGTTACAATCTGTCTCCATGTGTCCCAACACACATAGCTGTGTTGTCTATGGGATGCTGTACTCCAGCCCTGTGACTACCTGCTCCCAACCCAGATCCCTCTCCCAATAGATCATCCTGGGAGTCCCTGCCTTCTCCCAAGCTTGGTTGTCTCATTTCAGTTGCTCTGCCCTGTCAACTCACATACACACTGTTCAACAGTGTAATCAACAGCAGAAGAGGTATGTACCCAACAGAGCCAGGTCAGTGACCAGGAACTAGAACTTGCTGAGAGACTTAATCCTCTGACTCCAGCTAGGTGAGAAGATGCAGCAAAATCGATAAGGAATCAGTCACAGCCATTGATTTATTTGTGCCTGAGACAACTTTCTGAAACTGTCCCTGATGCAGTATTTATGAGTATACTTAGCCACAGGATGACAGCTCTCTGTATCTCTAATGAAAGGAAATGAAACCTTACTGCTACTGGGAGGGAGATGGTATTTTTTATCCCTGATGGTTTGATCTGCTCTTTCAAACATGGAATAAAAAATGCAAAGGTATTTCTAGAGATTTTAAGAATAAAATCAAATGTTGTTTCTCTTTTCAGAGAAGCTATGAATAAGAATTGGAGCAATGACATATTAAGAGTGTTTGTCTGGCTAGCATAAAGCCCTGGCCTGGGTTCACTTTCCAGCACTGGGGGGATTTGAGCTGTGAGAGGAAAGTAATTATTTGAAGCACTTCACGGATGCAGGATATGGTGGTTATCCTAGCATTTGGGTGATGTCAGAGGATCAGGAATTCAAGATCATCCTATCTTTGTGTGAGTTACAGGCCAACATGAGCTACATGAGACCCCATCTCAAAAACCAAACAAACAAGGGCTGAAGAGATGGCTCAGTAGTTAAGAGTGTTTGCTGCCCTTGCAGAAGACAAGAATTCAAATCTTAGTACCTCTGTCAGATAGCTCAAAACCATCTGAAACTCTAGCTCCAGCGGACCCAATGCCCTCTTCTGGCCTCTTTGGACACCCCACCCCTGCCATACACACACTCATAAATAAATAAATTTTTTAAACAAAACAGAAGAAAGTAGTTTATGGAGATGGACTTGTTGGCACATGCTAATACTTGGAGGCTGAGGCAGGAGGGTTGCTTCAGCCTCAACTGAGATCAATTTAATCTACATAGTGAATTTTAGAGCAATGTGAGTTATAATGAGGCCCTACCTAAAAAAGCTAAAATGAGGATCACTTTATATAGAAATGCAGTGGTTGGCCTGACTGTGGTGGTGCACACCTTTAATCCCAGCACTTGGGAGGCAGAGGCAGGTAGATCTCTGTGAGTTCCAGGACAGCCTCCAAAAAGACAAACCTTGTCTCAAAAAACAAAAAACAAACAAAAATGTAAGAAATGCATGTGTGTGTGCATGTATAATAGAATTTAAGACTTAGGTCAAATTACTCAAATATATTTTTCATATAAAAGGAGACTGCACTCTTGTAACTAATAATAGCAACATGTGTGTCTGGAATGTCTTTTAACATTCCACATCAGAGTTATTTGAGCATTTGTGCAATAGTAATAAATCATAGATCTTTGTGGGATGGAAAGTCTTCTCTGGAACTTGACATGCAAGCAGATGTTGAAAGTCACTGACAGCATGCAGGAGCTGAAGGGTTCACAGATAAACATTCCGAGGTCTCCTCCCACCAGTGGTGTTATGATATGTTTACACACTGGAAGTGGCATGTTCAGGAGGATAAGTATCATCCTACAAACACCGTCAGTTGTCTTGCATCTTGGAGTCCTCATCATGACAGGGTGCCCTTCTCTCTATTGTTCAAATAAATTTAGCCTGTAACCCTACCATGTATGGAGTGTGGTTAAGTACCTTCTCTGACATTGTTACCACATGGTCTTCCTAGGAATCCACATGCTTGGGGCATTCCTATGTTTGCACAGCTACTCTTCTCTCCATCCTAACTCCTAAATGTGAACTTCATTCACTTTTCATCAGACAGCACCATAGAAGAGAGCAGTGAAGAGCAGGTCACCACTGCAGTTTTGAGAGTAGGAGACAAACACATCACGGCACCTCATGAGAATGTAACATTGATTGTGGACATTAGTTTTTCTCAAAAGTCCTTTTTAATATCCCCAGGGATCTCCTCCACTTCTTGTCCCAACTTCTTTCAAGCTCATTCCCTCTTCCAGCCATACTTCTTCCTTTCTTCCCTCCTGTGATACGGGACCCACATTTTCTTTGCCTTGTATGTGTGGTGTGCACACATGCATGCACATGGGTGTGAACCAGTGATTTTAATTGCTGTTTCTCACAGGAGCATGGGTAAGGGTTTATTTACAGCATTATAGGCACTGTACCAGTGGCTATACCACTGAAGAAAATATCTCTCCCTCCTCCTGCAATCATCAACTGCCTATGGATTCTCAGGAAGGAGTGGAGCCTCATAAGATTCTGCCTCTTCCCTGGTGGAATGTTGAATGACTCAGTCTTGTTCTGGTCTTGGGAAGTAATCACAACTGCTGTGAGTGCCGTGGCCACCTCATTCGTGAAAGTCAGCGTTCCCCAACATTCCAAGGCCCTTCTTCCAACTTGTACATTCTTTCCTCGTCCTCTCGTGATGTTCCCTGAACCTTGGAAGGAGTGATATATAGACGTTGATTTAGTGCTTGACATTACTTATTCTTAGTATTTTGACCAGTTACTGTGACCCACTGCAAGTAAGCAAGAAGCTTTTTTGAACAAAGCTGATTTATGGGCATAGATACAAATATGTAGAAGGCAACTTAATGGACATAACATGCCCATTTAGCAAAACAATAGCAATAGCTTGCCAGCTAGTAGTCATGATACTACTGCACCAGTGGGAACCCACTTTTTATACCTTAAAGATTCAGAAAGTTACTTTGTTTTCCAAACACAGTTTTCTACATGAAGGAATTTCATGTCCAGCTTTTAAAATAATATTCTTAGGCCTGGAAAGATGACTCAGCAATTAAGAGTACTTGTTGCTCTAACAGAAGACTTGGGTTCAGTTCCCTGGACCCACATGGTGGTTCACGACCATCTGTAATTTTACTTCCAGGGGAGCCGATGCACTCTTCAGACCTCTGTGGGCATCAGTATTTCTATCCTCATCTCACTACTAACATTTTAAAAACTAAAATACCACATCCATTTTCTCTCTCTCTCTCTCTCTCTCTCTCTCTCTCTCTCTCTCTCTCTCTGTCTCTCTCTCTCTTGTTATAGGGAGGGGCATGAGAGAGGGTCACTCTGTGGCCTTGACTGGCCTGGAAACACACTTTGTAGAACTTGCTATGCATACCTTTGTAGTAGACTTTGAAGTTGGGACGATCCTCCCACCATTGCCTGTGGAGTGCTAGTGTTATGGGCATGCCTCCTCATATCCAGCATAAGAATAAAACCGCCTCAAGACGGGCGTTGGTGCCGCACGCCTTTAATCCCAGCACTCGGGAGGCAGAGGCAGGCAGATCTCTGTGAGTTCGAGGCCAGCCTGGTCTCCAGAACGAGTGCCAGGATAGGCTCCAAAAGCTACACAGAGAAACCCTGTCTCAAAACAAACAAACAAACAAACAAACAAAGAATAAAACCACCTCTTGCCAAATACCAACATTTGCAGATAGTCTGACCCCTTTAGAAAGGAACAAGGCTGATCATGGTGGCACACACCTGTAACCCCGGCACCAACAGGAGGATAGCTGAGGCCAACTGAGCTACATCAAGAATTCCAGGCTTCATCATCATAAGCACTGGAGTCACTTCTGTTGGATAATGAACTAAATATGTATATATCTGTGCTTGGGGTTCACTCTAAGCCCCAAATGAGGCCTTAGTATGAGGCTTGTTTGCCTATGGGAATCATTCTAGTCCCTTCCAGATTCAGGAATTACAATAAAGTTGAAGCCAGGATTGGTGGTACAGCCTTATTATACCAATCCTGGGGAGGTGGGGGGGAAGGAAACAGGGTGCTCAAGGCCAATCTCTGCTACATAGCAAGTTCCAGGAAAGCCTGAGCTACCCAAGACCATGTCTCAATAACAAAAAGGGCTTGAACAGAACTTCTAAGTTGGAAATGAAGTAAAAACAAAGGATGTGCTGACTGACTGTACCTTGGAAAGAAAGCTTTGCCAGTGTTAACCACCAGCAGGTAGATTTGGAGCCACACATTAGTTACCACTCATTTCCCTAACAAATCACGTGGGTTTTTAATCTGCAAAATGACAGCTGTGCATTTCCATCAGATGGGACAAATCCACTTGGCTCAAATACCCTTTCTTTTTTTCCAGCATCTGGGTGGTCCAGTGTGCTGCTACAGGGGGATGAGGCAACTGCAGATCCTATAGAGACCAACGAAGACATGGCCATCGAGGTAAGACCTTTCTCAGGTGACTTCTTCAAGGTCATCTGTCCATCAGAGTGAAGCAGTGGCAGGCTCCCTCTGCCTCGCTGGCCTTTTCTCTGCTGAGGCAAACAGACACAGGGTTTCCTGAAGTCTGGGAGCAGATTAGAAAGCTTTTTAAAATCTTACTGCGTTTGTATTTATTGTGTGTGAATGTGAGTGTGTGGTGCATCACAACACAAGTGTGGCGGTCAGAGGGCAACTTGTAGGAGTCAGTTCTCTCTTTCCACCATCTGTGTTCTGAGGATTGAATTAAAATGTCAGGTTTGGCTGCAAGCACCTTTACCTGCTGAGCCATCTCACTGGTCCTAGGAAAGTTTTTGAAATCCAGAATCTATGTCTTGATTCCCAGTGGGCCTGCTGTAGGGTATTCATGAACATCTAAGAATAGGCTGAGTTCAAACAGTAGCCTCCATGGGGTCAGAGCAGCAGACATGAATATTCTGAGCTTTGAGAAATCCGGCCCCACTGTGCATTGTGGAGAAAGGTCATGGAGGCACAGGGCAGCTTTGGTTCAGACTCAAGATTTCCAGTGATGTCAGCAGGAAGGCAGCACATGGCCCACTCAGGCGGGAACAGTGAGGGCCAGAGGTTTACAGAGTGAGTCATCTGGAAGTTAATGAAATCAGCACCGTTCAAATGAAATGCATGAAATGTATAATCATCACATTGATTAAGGACGCTTTAATGAACATTAGCAGTGGTTCCACCATACTGGGATGGATACAAGGAAGAGGCCTCCTCGCTTCTGCTGTGTTTTCACTAACAAAGCCTGGATGCGGGGGACTTTTTCCTGTCTTTCCTTGGATGACATGAATTTTTTGTATGTGCCATTTCTGAATGTTTTCTTCCTTTTGCTTTGTGTTGTTGTTTTGAGACAGGGAAAAGTGGTAGGAGGGACAGGGGAGGGACTGGAAAGAAGGAATGGGGAGAGAGTTGATCAACACACTTAATATGCATTGAATGAAGAGCTTATTTCTACTTTGTTATGTATGAATGTATGTATTTATCATACTGGGGGCTTGAACCCAAGGCCTTGCTGTTGCCAGGCAAGAAGCACCCTATCAACTAAGCCCCTGTCCGAAATTTTATATTCAAAACACTTTCTAAACACATCAGTTTAGATAGGTATATCATATGAACCTATTCCTATTTGATAGTTTAAGATTGCTCAGTGTAGTGGATCAAATTGAGAATCATAAAACACTGCATCTTTCTGGGCAGTGGTGACGCACGCCTTTAATCCCAGCACTTGGGAGGCAGAGGCATGCAGATCTCTGTGAGACCAGTCTGACCTACAGGGCGAGTTCCAGGACAGCCAGGGATACACAGAGAAACTGTCTCAAAAAAAAAAAAATAAAAAACGAAAACAAAAAACAAACAAACAAAAAAGCAAACTAAACAAAACGCTGCATCTCTCAGAGACTATTCTAGAAGAAGAGGGAGACACTGAGAGGGTGATAAAGGGTGAATATGATCCAGGTATTCCAGAATGAAGCCTATCATTTTGAACAATGAATGTATAGTATTAAAAAAAAAAAATTCAGGGGGCTGGAGAGATGGCTCTTTAATTAAGAGCATGCACTGTTCTTCCAGAGGACAAGAGTTTGATTCCAAGCACTCAGATGAGGTGGCACACTACTGCCTATAACTCCAGATCCAGGAAAAACTGACACCTCTAACCTCCTCTGGCATCTGTACATACATGTGCATACATGTACACCCATGTGCACACCCAGGCACAGATCCAAACACATACACCATTAAAAATATTAATTTAAAAGTCAGCTGGATATGGAAGTACATGCCTTTAATCCCAGCACTCTGGAGACAGAGGCAGGAAGATCTCTGTAAATTCCAGGCCAGCCAGGGATACACACAGAGAGAAAACAAATCATACCTGGTGATCCTTCCTGTAGCCCCAGCACTCAGGAAGCTAAGAAAAAAAGCTGATGAATTCAAGGCCAGGCTGGCTGTGCTGTATAGCAAGAACTTGTTCCAAAACACAAAATCAAATAAAAGCATCTCAGCTGTGGAGGGGATGGGTGTAGAGGCCAGAAACTAGAAAGGGACCCACAAGGGGGGGGGGGCTTAGGGGAGGGGTGGGTAATAAAACAATGTGACATGAAAGTAGAAGAAAGAATAGTGGGGTGGGAGGGTTTTTACACTGGGATGAAGGCCAAGGAGATGAGAGGAAGTGGGGCAAGATGCACCAAAACTAAATATAAAGATTCCTTAAAGAAACCTGCTACTTTGCTAGCTAAGTAAAATAAAGACCATTACCCCCCACCCTAAGAAACATCTGTCATAACTTCAGGCACCTGTGAATGCGATCTTAACTCGGAGAAAGCATCTTTGTAGATATAATTAAGAATCTTGAGATGAGATCACTTCACTTTTACCAGATGGTGCTAAAGCCAATGCATGTGTCTTTCTAAGAGATAAAAGAAACAAACGGGCATGTGTGGAGGCCATATGAAGAGACAGAGGCTTAAATAGGAGTTCTGCAGCTCCAAGCTAAAACCAGGCTAAGGGTAGCTCCGTGGCAGCACATGTGTAAGTTAAATCCCTAGCATGCCAAGAAGACTAAACCCCAAACTGATGAAACTCCAAAAGCCAGAAGATGCTAAGAGCTTCCTCAAAGCCTGGTGAGGAGGGCAGCAATAGTGATGGTGATTTCAGGCGGGGGGATTCAAGAGATTCAAGAAAACGAATTTCTGTGGTTTTAAAGTACTCTTTGGCAATTTGTTATAGCCACCCTAGGATGGTAATACACTAAGGTTCTACCATGTTCCGGGGCATAGTGGTGGAGTCAGGGAGATCTCTGTGAGTTTGGGGCTAGCCTAGTCTACATAGTGAGTTCCAGGCCAGCCAGAGCTACACAGTGAGACCCTGTGTTTCTACTGAGAACAGTATTCACGCTTACAGATGACCAACGCCACAGAGGCTGAAAACCAGTTCTGTGAAGATCCGTCACAGCAGCTCACTTTCCTGTGTTCACCCTTTATGAGTTATTCTTGCCTGTTCTTGTTTCAGGTGAAATGTTGACTTTATTTCAGCTGTGTCATCACCATTCATAATGAGAAAAGAGCAGTCAGACTTCAGAGAGCTTTGAGTTGTCTTTTTCTGTGCTGATGCTTATTCAGACACTGAATGAATGAACGAATGAATGAGTAAATGAATGACTGGTATGGATTATTTTGCATACCGAAGGTAAGCTTTGCCTGGCCTTGGGAATCCCCTTTGCATCAGAAACAGGAACTTTCCAGGCTGCTACTTTGAAAATTCGGATTTCAGAAGATCTGAATTTAAAAATGAGTGCTTTTTTTTTTTCTGGTAAAGTACTGGGGATTGAACCTAGGGGCTTGGCACATGCTAGACAAGTGCTTTACCACTAAGCTATAATCACAGCTCCTTAAAAAAAATAGAAAGAAAAAGAAACAAAACAAAACAAAAACCACAGAGAGAAAGAGACAGGCTTGAACTTGCCACTTTGTTGTGCCAACCTTCCAAGTAGGTTTGCACCACTGGACCTAACTGATAGAGACAGAGTTTAGGGACTTGACTGTCCCATCATTTCTTGGTTATTTCTTTTTGTTTTTGTAGTCCTGGTCATTGAACACAAGATTTTCAACATGTTAGAACATTCTAGACAATCTACCACTGAGCTATATCATTTTGAATCAAGGTCACACTACTGTTGTCCAGGCTGTGCTGGGACTCACTCTGTAGCCCAAGCAGGCCTGGAACTTGCTGTACAGGTCTGCAAGTCAGACATGATCGAGAAGCTCCATCTGTAAAGTGAGTGGGGCTCAGACTTCACTTTGACTCTAGGTCATGTCCAGCTATGTCTTCTACTATACTGTATCTGTCCCTGTCCTCTCTTATCTAGACTTTAGCTAGAGTCACTTTTCAATCTAATGATTCCCTCTATCTGAAGCCTTCCCAGCCTCCTCACTCCTTAGAACAGACCAAACTCAGGGGCAGGTGCCTGGTTTTTTAAAGCCCTGGAGCTATGCTTTCTTTGGCATTATATGTACTAAAATTGGAATGAGGCAAAGATTAGCATGCCCCCTGCCAAAGGATGACACACAAATTGGTGGTGTTCCTATTTAAAAACAAAAAACAAAACAATTTGGCTTTTACTCACAATTTCCTAGCTAGCTCCTCCTCTCCACCCCCCTCCTAGCCTGGTTCATTCTTCAAGTCTAGCACTCAGATGTTCCCTTCTCCAGTGACATTTTCTGTCCAGTATTCTTGCTAGATGTTCTCCCAAGACCTGGTACATCTCCATCATAACTAGATGCAATACATTTTTTATAAGGAGGGAAAGTAGAGACCTTGCCTAGCATGTGTGAATCCTAGGTGCAGCCCCTTTGTGGTGGTACAGCAGGCAGAAGGATTGAGGCTGAGGCAGGAGGATTGTTGACAGTTTAAGAACAGCTTGGCTACATAGCAATTTGAGACAAATCTAAGCTACTTAAGAGGTCCCTATCTCAAAAATACAAGAAAATGAAAAAAAGGAAAAGAAAATCTCACCAGTGTGGTGGTGCACGCCTTTAGTTCTAGTGTTCATACTCCAGAGAGAAAAGCAGCTGGATCTCTGTGAGTTCCCAGCCAGGCGGCTTCTACACAGCAAGTTCTGGGCCAGCCATGGCTACACAGCGTGATTCTCTTGTAGCATATAGTTTCTTTGTTTTCATTTTTCACCTTTTAGAGGCTCTGAGATTTCAGTTCCTTAAAAAAACCAAAAAAAACAAAAACACAAAAGAAAACAAAAAAACTAATTTCCTCCCTTCCTTTGTCCCTTCTTCCTTCCTTCCTTCCCTCCCTCCTTCCTTCCTTCCTTCCTTTTTTAAAAATAAGTCGGGCAGTGAATATGCACACCTTTAATCCCAGCACTGAGGAATCAGAGGCAGGCAGATCTCTGTGAGCTTGAGGCCAGCCTGGTCTACAAAGCAAGTTGGAATACAGTCAGAAATACGCAGAGAAACTTTTGTTTTGAAAACCAAACTAACAAAAAAATAAGAGATAGTATATAGCCCAGGCTGACCTCAAACTTTCTATGTAGCTAAGGGCAACCTTGAATTCTAATTTTCCTATTTCAGCCTCCATCTCTGCCACCACACCCAATTAGTTCCCTTTAGCTTTAAAAACAAACAAACAATAAAAAACTTTTTGAGGCATATACTTTTTATACCATAAAGATCATCCATGTGTTTGATTTAATAATTTTTAGCAAATGAACCATTGCAAGTGTAAAGCAAGTACTCTACCACTCAACTACACATCCAACCCCACCAGCTTTAAAATACCTTCATGACTCTAGTGAGACCCTACATGTTCTCTTCCTTGTCATCACTACTCCCACCACAGCTCCAGGCTCTGGAGTCTTATAAGGCTTAGCATGATTTGGCAGGACATCTATACACGAGGGAGCTCTAGGCAACATCCTTTTCGTTCCTATTATTCCTATTCCTATTATTGCTGAATAACATTTGGCTTTTGAGTGTGCCAGTATGTCACTGTTTAGGGTACCAGGGAAGGAACCCAGGGCCTGGCACATGCTAGGCAAGTGTTCTGCCACTGTGAGCAACATCTCCAGCCCTGTTTAGATATAGTTTCGTACTTTCACAAATTGCTGAACTTAGGAGTTGTTCCTGCTGGCTGTCAGTAATGCTACTAAACACAAATTTCCAGAGAGGTAGCTGGAGAGAAGAGACAGTATTTAACCATTTCAGGGAATGTGTTATAGAGTTATGGCTGCACAGTGGCTGTTTCACAATTTCAACCTGTTTGAATGAGCAGCATTTAGTCTAGTCATCCAGACTGACTGTGGAAACCTGGTTTAAAAAAAAATCAAAAAAGAGAAGTTCAAGAGGGCAAGAAGAAGTCTCAAAAGTTTGCCTCTGCCAGCAACAAGTGTACTAAAAAGATCTTCCATTTTCCTGGAAAAAAAAAATCACAACATAGTTTACAAACACTAAATGGGCTCTCACTTTCAGACATGTGGACGATAGATCACACAGTTTTCAACAAGCTGACTCTGGAAGGCCTGTAGGGAAAGTAACCAGACTACCAGGAACTTCCATCTGGAGACAGCCAGGCCATACATGTATGGGTGCTCTGTGATGATATGTACCTTGAAGATGCCAGAACTTTTCCAAGAAAGAAGTTAGGTGTTCCTGGAAACAATTTAGTCTTAGAAGATCTGAGTAACAGTATGATCTCTTGTGTGGAAAACGGTAAATCTGGACAGCGAACAAGCTGTTTCACTAAAAACAATCTGTTTTTAGTGAAATGTGGCAGTTTCATAGGGTTACTGTCATCTGGTCCATAATGTAGTGTTACTTCTCTAGTAATTCTGGAGAGAGAGCAAGAGAGAGAGAGAGAGAGAGAGAGAGAGAGAGAGAGAGAGAGAGAGAGAGAGAGAGAGAGAGAGAATGTATGTGCACATTTGGCATTGCTCCTCAGATACTATCTTTGGTTTTGAGATAACGTTGCTCACTGGCCCAGGAGCTCACCAAGCAGGCTAGGCTGGCTGCCCTGTGAGTCCCAGGGACCCTTCCCACCTGCCTAGCATTAGGAATACAAACACAAGCCACCATGCCTGGCTCGTTAACTTGGCATCCGTGGGTCAAACTCCAATCCTCAAGCTTGCAAGCACTTTACTGACTAAGCTATTTCCCTGTCACCTAGTTACTTATAATGAAAAGAAAATATCTATGCTGACCTTCTCAACTCTGGGATGTAATTTGTTATTACAAGACCACTTGGGTCAGGCGAGAAAGAGCAGCACTTTCCAGCCCTCCTACTTGAGCCTGTCCTTTTAAAATCCTGCCCAGGGAAGAAGTTCAGTCTGGCTGAGAGAAAACGTGACTGTGCAAGTTTGAAAAGACTACTTTAAAGCTGCTTCCAGCACCTCCTTTCTGTTAGTAGCTTATATCCCACCCTCAAAGCCACTCCTATTCTCTTAGAAACCTGTTCATATAATATTCCATTTGCTATCAATAATGACACATCTCCAGTCCTGGATAACAATGCATGGCTTCCTCGATGCCAGCATGGTGGATTCTACTATGCCCTCTTGTTCTATGCATAGTAAGACTTAAAAATAGTTGGGCAGTGGTGGAGAAAGCCTTTAATCCCAGCACTTTTGGAGGCAGAGTTAGGCTGATCTCTGTGAGTGCAAGGCCAGCCTGGTCTACAGAGTGAGTTCCAGGACAGCTAGAGCTGTTACATAGAGAAACCATGTCTTGAAAAAATAAAAATGGTAATAAATAAATAAATAAATAAATAAATAAATAAATAAAAAGACTAAAAACCAAGTGGTTTCTGAAAAGGAGCACGAGCATCCTGATTTCTCTTAGAAAAAAAAAAGCCTTGTATTCTCATTATACCCACAGTAGTTCTCCTTTGCATAAGCTGTAAACAAGACTGGTATCCTGCAGGCAAGCTAAAGGCTGTGGGTAGAATGGCCCAGAAGGACACATTTCCAAGTCAAGGAAAGTTCTGGGTGGACAGACTCATGCAAAGAGGATGCTTCTCTCCGTGTGAAACGTGTCGCCAAGAGAGACACTGTCCCCTGAGATGGTAGATGTGCTCTGTTACAAAAGCAGGGAAAGCATTTTAACTCTTCCTGTGGTAACTAGAGGTCACAGGTTATAGCTTTCTTTGGCTTTGGCTATAAAAAGCCACTCTGGAGAGCCTTTTGTTGCCCGGGGTGGAGAGTCATCACCCTTTGTTCTCAGTGAGGACAACATTGAGGGGCATTGTTTTGTGTTGGGGGGCCCAGGACAAAAAGACACATCTGCTACCAGAAGTCTGTCTACACTGTGCACTCACAAAGAGGGTGCTCTAAATTTGTTCCCTGGCTAAAGGACATTTTCACCATGCCTTCCTTTTTTAGGTCTCTGAGTCAGTCTATTTAAGGGAGTGGACTGGCCATGGGGGTTGGCTGTGGTGGGGAGGAGTCAGGCGGAGCTCTGATGGCACAGTTTTTGCAGTACTTCCTCTCTGAGAGGAACGGTCTTAAGTTTTCTCAAAATACATATTTTCAATGGGGTATAGTGGTGCATACCTTTAACACTGAGGGGCAAGAGGATCTCTGTGAGTTCAAGGGCAGCCTGGTCTACATAGCAAGTTCTAGGCCAGCCAGGGCTGCATGTCAAGATCCTGTCTCAAAAACCCCAAGTCCAAATACACTTTTATCTGGGTGTGACTGCTTCAGCCTTGTAATCCCAGTACTTAGGAGGCCGAGACAGCAGAATTGCTGTGAGTTCAAGTCAATTGTAAGCTGTGTGAAAGACTCTGACTCTCAGTTTTTAACACAATAGTACATACATTTGTAGCTGGCTGTGATGGTGTATGCCTATAATCCCAACATAGTGTAATCCCAGAATGTTGAATGGGAGTACAGGCTATCCCATCTCAAAAAGTCAGTCCCCCCTCCCCTCTGAAAAGCTCAGGGAACATCACAAAAAAGGGAGGGGGCAGAAAGAATATAAGAGCCAGGATATGGGAAGAATACATGAAATACTGTGCTAATGTGATATGGTTGTTGTGCTATGGTTACTCACACAAGACCTACACAAAATCAAACCAGTTGATAGTTCAGTGCCAGGGCTGGAGTGGCAGTTCCTTCAGCAGTTAAAAAAACTGGCTACTCTTCCAGAGAACCAAGACAGATTCCCAGCATCCACTTGGTGGCCCACAACTGTCTGTAACTCCAGTTGTGTGGCATTCAGTGCTCTCTTCTGGTCTCTTTGTGTACTGCATTCATGTAAGCACCACCTTAGTCCTAGCATTTGGGAGGCAGAGGCAGGCAGATCTCTATGAGTTTGAGGCCAGCATTGTCTATGTAGTGACTTTATAAACTGAGGTATTGGCAATTGATGGCTGCTAGAGAAGGGATATTCATTTTTTCTTAAGAGATGTGGTCTCCTGTAGGCTGTCAAGACTCCAGGGCATGGTCTCACACATCCATGTGATACAGTTAGTACTAAACAAATCAGGAAATTGTTTTTAAAAAAGTTATGGAATTGGGGCAACGAGGTGTTGTGGGGAGCAAAAGGGGGAAAATGGGGGATAGATTGATATGATCAAGACACATATATGAAAATTTCAAAGAATAAATTTAAACTATTATATTTAAAATCCTACAAAAATCAAAACAAAAGAAAAAACTCAGCCACAAATAGATCCTAACACTTGGGAAGTGGAAAGAGGAGGATACAGAGTACAAGGCTGAGGTGCTGGAGAGATGGCACAGTGGTTAAAAGCACAGGCTGCTCTTCCAGAAGACCCTGGTTTGGTTCCCAGTGTCCATACAGTAGCTCACAAGGACCCATAATTCCATTTCAGGGGATTCAGTTGCCTCTGTGGACACTGTGTGCACGTGGTACACAGACATGCAGACACCGTTCACATAAAATAAAAATAGATAAATCTTTAAAACAAAACTTTTAGAACGAGATGATTATGAAAGAATTTGTCATTAAGTGACGACACTCCATCAACACTGTAGCTATTATTCCTGTGTGCTGCCTCTTATTGTCAACTAAAATGAGTTTCCAGTAAGTAAAGTCACAGTACCTCAGCTACATGTAGAGGAGGGTCATGCAAAACAAATTGAAGACTCCAGGTACCAGGTGAGCCATTTCCTTTTCTCACTGTGTCCTCTCCATAATAGTTAACAGAATGGATTGTTCCTTCTGAGCTAAGAACTGTGCCAAACACTTACATGCACCATCTCCTTTGTTTTATTTTTCAAGACAGGGTTTCTCTGTAGCCTTGGAGCCTGTTTTGGAACTCACTCTGTAGACCAGGCTGGACTTGAACTCACAGAGATTCGCCTGCCTCTGCCTCCCTAGTGCTAGAATTAAAGGCGTGCGCCACCAACACCCAGCTTTTTTTTTTATAATCTCTGCTTCTGTTACTATTCTCTGCTTCTGTCTTTCCCATGTGATCCTCGAAACAACCTGCAAAGGAAAACTATTTTTTTTTATCTTATTTATTTATTTATTTATTTATTTATTTATTTATTGGTTTTTCGAGACAGGGTTTCTCTGTGTAGCTTTGGAGCCTATCCTGGCACTCGCTCTGTAGACCAGGCAGGCCTGGAACTCACAGAGATCCGCCTGCCTCTGCTTCTGGAGTGCTGGGATTAAAGGCGTGCACTACCAACGCCAGGCCAGGAAAACTATTCTTAATCCCTTTCACTGTGCTCAGGATTGTGGTGGGTGAAGTTAGTTCACATACCAAAGAACCAGAAGGCAGGTTTTGAACCAGATAGAAAGATGCTTGGTAGCCAAATGTGATGACTCATGACTGATTCTAGCACCGAGAAGGCTGTGGCAGGAGGATTGTCAGGAGTTTGAGGTCAGCCTTGGCTACATAATGAATGCCAGGCCAGCCTGGTCTACAACGTGAGACCCTGTATCAAAAAAGAAAAAAAAATGATACTGTGTAACTTCTGTATTTGAATAGTAAATGCAATTTATTTTTTTTTTCTGGAACCAGGAGAGCTCTAGGGATGGACAGGAATAATCTAAGCAGATAAAATATCAGAAACCTGGGGCCAGTGGCTTAGCTCACTGGCAGAACATGTTCAAGGCCTAGATTCAGCCTCAACCAAACATCAAGTCCCTGACCTCCCAAAATACTCCGCAGACCCAGTTTATTTGAATTGGAATTAATAATTCTCCTTTTTTTTTTTTTGTTTTTTTTGAGACAGGGTTTCTCTGTGTAGCCTTGGAGCCTGTCCTGGCACTCTCTCTGTAGACCAGGCTGGCCTCAAATTCACAGAGATCAGCCTGCCTCTGCCTCCCAAGTGCTGGGATTAAAAGTGTGCGCCACCAACACCCGCCTGAGATAATAATTCTTAATCAATAGTTTCTTCAGCCTACCTGAACAAGGGGGAGCTCATGGACCCCAGACTGATAGCTGGGAAACCAGCACAGGACTGATCCAGACCCCCTGCACGTGGGTCACTGTCAGTGAGGAAGCCTCGGCAAGCTATGGGGTCTCTGGTAGTAGATCATCAGTACTTATCCCTAGTATACGAATGGACTTTGGGAGCCCATCCCACATAGAGGGATACTCTCTCATTCTAGACACGTGGGTGAGGGCTTAGGCCCTGCTTCAAATGATATGACAGACTTTGAGGATCCCTCATGGAAGGCCTCACCTTCCCTGGGGAGCAGAAAGGGGATGGGATAGGGAGTTAGTGGGGGCAGGAGAGGAGGGGAGGGAGAGGGAACTGGGAGTGACATGTAAAACAAGCTTGTTTCTAATTTAAATTTAAAAAATAGAAAAAAAGCAATGGTTTCTTAATGGTAAGTATGTCCCAAATACTTCATAAAATATGCTTCATACTTACCCTAATAAATTACTTGTTGCTGACTTAAAGTTCAAGTTCACTGGATAAGTCTGTGCTTTTATTTGCTGAGTCTAGGAGTCACAGGAGGGTACTGGAAACATGGTGATCACTGTGTTTTGATATTTATTTATTCATGGGTTTGGAATTTTTTTATTTCAAGACTGATTACTGTAAAAAATTAAAAAAAAACCCTACAGTTTAGTTCAAACATTTGTTTCTTGATATTTTATTGGAATTTTTGGAGGCGAAGTCTTGCTATATAGCACAGGCTAGCCTCAAACTTGTGACTGTGCTCCTGCCTCAATCTCTCAAGTGCTAGGATCACAGCCATGAGGCACCATGCCTGGCTTGGGTTTGATGATCTGAAGTGACCTTGTTTTTGATTCTAGAATCAGCCAGTGCCTCTGTAAGATATAAGCAGAGCTACCTTTGGCTGAACAGATGGTTTTCTAGTCCTGAATAGAGATAAAAAGGACAGAAGCAAATGGCAAAGGCGGATTGGTTGTCTCGGGGCTGCTTCCTTTGTAGAGGAGGGGAAGGGGGAGAGACAGAGCCCTAGAAGTGATGGGTTCACTGCAGATCAACTTCAGGTTCCTTTGTAAGGACCAAAGGATGAAAGGGCAGAAGCACTGAAGCAGAAGCCCTTTGTGATGCTCTGCTTGGAAAACTTGGCTGTCTCTCATTGGCCTGATTTCTTAAAGGCTTGGATAGCCACTTACTTCTTTCAGTCTAATGACAAGTAACTTCCATGTGGATGACTCCATTTTGATTTTACTCTGATGTCCTAGTTAGGATTTCTATTGCTGTGATGAATCACCGTGACCAAAAGCAAGTTGGGGAGGAAAGGGTTTATTTTGCTTACACTTCCACATTAGTCCCTAGTTGAAGGAATTCAGGAGAGGAACTCAAACAGGGCAGGAATACGGAGGCAGGATGATGCAGAGGCCATGGAGAATGCTGCTTACTGGTCTGCTTTCTTATAGAACCCAGGACCACCAGCCTAGGGATGGCACCACCATGGCTGGGTTCTTTCTCCCCCATCAATTACTTATTAAGAAAATGCCTTACAGCTGGATCTTATGGAGGCATTTTCTCAATTGAGGTTGCCTCCTTTCAGATACCTCTAGCTTGTGTTAAACTGACATAAAACTAGCCAGCACATTTGGTCTGTTGAGGTCGAGTGAGAAAGACTTCTCCCAACCTATGGACTCCAGTTATTATTATTATTATTATTATTATTATTATTATTATTAGTTTTTCGAGACAGGATTTCTCTGTGTAGCTTTGGAGCCTATCCAGGCACTCTCTCTGGAGACCAGGCTGACCTCGAACTCACAGAGATCCGCCTGCCTCTGCCTCCCGAGTGCTGGGATTAAAGGTGTGCGCCATCAACGTCCGGCCAGTCATTATTATTTAAGACATCTATTTTATGAAACTTTAAACCAGGCAGAAGTGTAGTTTCAGTGTACACAGTATACTGGTAACTATGATGCTCCATACTTGCAATGCCTGCCCTGAAGTTTGAAGTCAGTCTAAGCCACATAGTGAGGGCCTGATGACCTATTAGTAAATGCCTCTCCATATAAATTTTTCCTTAGGAATGAAGAGTCTCAACTGGATCCAGTTTCTTTACAAAGTAAAATCATAGAAAACTCTGCCCAGAACCCATTAGCTTCCCCACCCCCACCCCTCTGAGACACGGTCTCATGCATCCCAGGCTGGCCTTGAATTTGTCATGAATATGACCCGGAATTCCTGATCATCCTGCTTCTACCTCGAAAGCACTAGAATTACAAGTGTACGCCACCATGCCAGCCCTGTATGCCACTATGCCAGCCCTGCTGTGTGTGTGTGTGTGTGTGTGTGTGTGTGTGTGTGTGTGTGTGTGTGTGTGTGTGTGTTTTGTTATTTGTTTCTCTCAGTTGGTGACAGGGTTTAAACTTAGGATCTGTGTTGGCCAGGCAAGTGCTTTCCCACTAACAACCCTTTCAGCTTCTTTTAAATTTTGAGACTGGGCTCTATTTCCCAGTCTGGCCTTGGGTTCACTTTGAGAGCCTGAACCAGGCTTGAATTTTTTATCCTCTTGCTTCAGCCTTCTAAGTACCTGAAATTGCAGGTCAAGCCATCATTCCAGTTTTTAAAATGTTGACAAATAGTTTTAATTCCATTTGTTCATTTATTGAGTGTGTGTAGTTAGGTGTCAGTGGACGTACAAGAGCCTGTGGGCATGGAGGTCAGAGGACAACTTTGCACCATCAATTCTCTCCTGCTATGTGGGTTCCAGGGATCAAACTCAGGTCATTAGGCTTGGTGGCAAATGCCTTTACCCACCAAGCCATCATGCCAGTACCTGATGGAATATTCCTGTATTTTTACAAACTGTGTTGCTTGCTAAGATGCCCTTTTTCTCAAAAGCCAGCCATGATGAAGCATACTGGGCATTTACAGTACTAAGGAGACAGAAGCAAAGAGAATCTTCTTCGAGTTCAAAACTAACCTCAGTTATATAACAAGATACTGAATTAAAAAAAAAAAAAAGGAAAGAAAACTTCTCAGTGAATGATTACCTCCTAAAATAGATGGCACTAGCGGGATATTTCTAGTAAACATTCTGAAACATTCACATATATTTCCTCAATACATCCATGTATTTCCTCCAAGTACATTTTGAGCATTCCTGCAATGGGAGTGTCTGATGATAGGAAGGCCCTAGAAGCAGTCTCTTGGTGTTATCTGCATCTTCTGTGTTAACGGGGTTGGGCGGGGGAATGACAGGACAAGCATATTATCTTAACAATGATTTGCTCCAGCTGGTTTGGAAACAAGGTTCACATGTAAGAGCCAAAGCCTGTGGCTTCCAGCAGAAAGAACCAAGTCAAGCCAAACTGAACCCACAGACAGCAGCCACTGAAACCTGGTGTGGTGTGGTGACCAAGCTGGAGCCTACTTAGGCAGCAAACTGGGCTGTCTATCCAGCTCCTGTGTGCCTCAGTCATCACTCCAACTGATCAGAAAAGATTCCGAAAGTCTGAGTAGAATTCACATGGTCATTTATCCTGGACCTCATGTCTCTGAAATAGTTAGAGAGCACAAAGGCCTCACTCTCCAGCTCAAGCCCCAGAAACAACTGCTGGATTCTTATTTTACAGTCTGGCAGAATGCCAGTTCAAAAATAACTGGCATTTATTTCAAGTGGATCCAGTTTCTCTACAAGGGAAAATCATAGAAAACTCTGATTCCTACGATCAGGAGGGATGGCCCTGCTTTGTAAACACTGAAGGATGTTTAAGTAAGCAGCTAGTGCTTCTGCCTTACCTTCTCTTTCTCTTTTACGAATTCTCCAGGGTTTTCCCCCATGCTAATGTCTGCTGTAGTAAAAACCTATGGTTAAGCATGCACTCTCTAGGGCCAAGAATGTACCTAAGTAGTAGAACATTTGCCTGCCACACAAAGACCCACCTGGAACAGGACAAAACAAAATTTGCAATGGCAATCAAGATGTTCGTGTAAATTATTTGTGTTTTGTTTTGTGTCTCTTGTAGCCCACGCTGATCCCAAGCTCACTATGTAGCCAAAGCAGGACTTGAACTCCTGATCTTATTGTTTCAGACATGTACTACCATATCCAGCTGTAGTAAATGTATGTAAGACTTGGAAAGCTTGCACAGCAGTTAGAAGCATCTTTGGATCTTGCAAAGGAACTGGGCTGTGTTCCTAGTGACCATACAGAGGTTTATAACCAGTTCTAGGAGGTCCAATACCTTCTTCTGGCCTCTGTGGGTACCAGGCATACACATACACACAGGCAAAACACTCATACATAAAAAGATCTAATAAAAATTCAAAATCGGGGCTGGAGAGAAGATTCAACAGTTTAGAACACTGGCTACATTTCTAAAGGACTCAAGTTCAATTTCCAGCACCCACATGGCAGCTCACAAGTATTTGTAACTCCAGTGTCTGGGAATCAAGCACCCTCACACAGACATACATGCAGGCAAAACACCAACGCACATAAAATAAATAAATATTTTTATATTAAAAATAAAGGAAAAAAAGACAGGAATGGTAACACAAGCATTTAATTCCAGCACTCTGGAAGTAGAGGCAGGAGGATCTCCGTGAATTCAAGGCTAATCTGGTCTAAAAGACAAGTTCTATGCTAGCCAGGGCTACACAGTGAACTTCTGTTTCAAAATACCAAAAAGAAAAGAGAAAGCATATACTCAGACAAGATGATTGGTTCACTGACTAAAACAGTCTGCCAAGCTCCCAAGCTCTCTCTCTCTCTCTCTCTCTCTCTCTCTCTCTCTCTCTCTCTCTCTCTCTCCCTCCTCCTACTTCAGCTACCTAACTGAATACTGAGGACAACAGTCAAAAACATGCACAACCACACCTGGGTAGACAGACCATTTATGTTTCAGGGGAGAATATAATTGCTGGGCATAAGTCTTAGAAAATTCTGACAAGGGAGGATTTGGAAAGACAGAAAGGGTGAGCAACTTTCCCAAATTCACACAGTGAGGGATGAGGGAGCAAGACTTTAACAGCTCTGTGCTCCTGGTATTTTTTATTTACTTGTTTTTCAACTGGCATTCTGCTGGATTGTAAAATAAGAAGAATGGCTTTAGCGCCCTGGAATTTTTATCTTAGCTCTAGCTGTCATATCGCTAACGTTCTGATTTGCCCTCGGCCATACAAAGGAGGAAAAACAAAACACAAAAAGCCCAGGCCTGGCATAGGATCTAGTGAGCAGCAGAGTCCCGATTCCCAGCATGTGAGCATCACTCTGTCCCTCCTCTGTGCAGTTTTATCTCAGACTGCCTATGAATTACTTAGTAGCCAGGAGCCAGGGCAGGCAGTGGACAGTGGATGGGGCTCTAAAAAGATGTGATAAGATGGAAACTCATGTTGTGTATGTCCTAGCTTATTTCATTATACATTATTGTGTTTTCTTTCTTCTGTAAAAGTTTTCTTTGAGTGTTGTGTTCTGTGTTGTTTGTGGCCTCTAACTCCTGCTTCAGCCTTCTGCTAGCTGGGATTAGAAACCTGCAAGTCCACATCTGTCGACTGTAGTTTCTTCTTCTTTTCAACTTTTAAAAGTTAGGTGTGTGTGTGTGTGTGTGTGTGTGTGTGTGTGTGTGTGTGTGTGTGTGTGTGTGCCTGCCATGAATACAATACACATGTGGAGGTCAGAGGATAACTTATGGGAGTCAGTTCTCTCCTTCTACTTTTTGGGTCCCTAGGATCAAACACTAGTCATCTTGCTTGGTGGCAAATGCCTTTATTTATTGTTCTACATGTTGCCAGCACAACTACCATGATTTCTAAAGTGATTTTGTATTGGCTATGGTCACAATCTGACAAGGCTTAAAAAATATTTTCTAATAGGTTATGATGGGGCATTTTGTCTGCTTGTATGTCTGTGCACATGTCTGCTGAGGACAAACGAGGATGTCAGATCCTCTGGACCTGAAGTTACAGATGGTTGTGGTCTAATGTGGATTTGAGGACGATATCCAGGTCCTCTACAAGAGCAACAGGTGCTCTTAACAACTAAACCAGTCAAATTAAAAAAAAAAAAAAAAGTTTTTTAAACCTTTGATGAGTGAGTCTAAGATTGCTGCAAATACCATCTCTTCAATAATCGGGATTGTTAAAAATTTAAATGCCGCCAGGCGTTGGTGGCGCACGCCTTTAATCCCACCACTTGGGAGGCAGAGGCAGGCGGATCTCTGTGAGTTCGAGGCCAGCCTGGTTCTCCAGAGCGAGTGCCAGGGTAGGCTCCAAAGCTACACAGAGAAACCCTGTCTCAAAAAAAAAAAAAAAAAAAAAAATTAAATGCCAATTTAGTCTTTTATTTCCCCTGATATGACTAAAAAATCTTCACAGTTCTTTCTTTAACAGTCTGTACTTAAAAGTTTGGAGGGAGGGAAAAGTTTGGAAATTACTAAGAAAACTCTATAGTCTTATTTTATCTTTCTGGCAATCAAACTCCAGGCTTTGTTCATACTCGTCATCTACCCTAGCCTGTAGTCACTGCAAAACTAAGCCAGTCATGGTGATGCATACCTTTAATCCCAGCACTCGGGAGGCAGAAGCAGGTGCATCTCTTGAGTTTGAGACCAGCCTGGTCTTCAGAACAAGTTCTAGGACAGCCATGGCTATACAGAGAAACACTGTCTTGAAAAACCAAAACAACAAACAAACAAAAGCAAAAGCAAAACAACAAAATCCACACATGATGGCACATGTCTGTAATTCCAACACTTGGGGGGCTGAGGCAGGTTCTCCAGAAGTTTAAAGTTAACCTGAGTCACAAAAAAACAAACAAAACACCAAACTCAAGACATTAATCAACTGGGTCTGTAGCTCAGTGGTACAGTGTTTGCTTAGTGGGTCCTGAGTTCTGGCACAAAACCAAAACCAGACACGAGTTAACAAAATTCTCCACCATACTTAACATTAAGAAAACAGTTAAGCATTATTGGAATCAAAAAAATAGATTTAGATGGAACCCAGGTCACTGGTGAGAAGTCTTGATGAGAGCTGAGTGGTGGTGGCACACACTTTTAATCCCAGCACTCGGGAGGCAGAGGCAGGAGGATCTCTGTGAGTTTGAGACTAGCCTGATCTACAAGAGCTAGTTCCAGGACAGGCTCCAAAGCCACAGAAAAACCGTCTCCAAAAACAAAAACAAAAAGTCTTGATGAGAACTTATAGTTTCTTGCTGTTGGCTCTGGTTTATCCCAGAATTCGAGCAGGCTGCATGCATTCCAAGTATATTAAGCATCTTCTAGGTTTGCAGCACTGCTTAAAGAGTACTTTGTTCTGTGTTGTCTCTCCTGTTGGACATTACCTCTGGAGTGTTTACTAGAGTTTTCAAATGCTTCATTAGTTAAACAATGATAAAATTCTCAGCCAGAACTCAAAGACCTTAGACCTCCTAGGACTTTGTTGTTAATGACCAAACTAATACATGAGTGTGTTCTTTTTCTTTTTTTCTAAAATTAATTATTTGTTTGATGTGCATTGGTGTTTTGCTTGCATGTATATTTGTGTGAGGGTGTCAGATCCCCTGGAGCTGGAGTTACTGACAATTGTGAGCTGCCATGTGGGTCCTGGAAATCGAACCCAGCCAGTGCTCTTAACTGCTGCCCCTTCTCTTCAGTTTCTGTCTCAGCTTCCTGAAGGCTAGATTATAAGCATGTGCTACCATGACTAGTTTAGTTTAGTGTTTCTTTCCTTATCTTTTGGACGCTAGCGTAAGCCTTTTTTTTTTTTTTTTTTTTTTTTTTTTAAGATAGCTCACACTATGTTCAACTGATCTGGAACTGGCCAGGTTGTCCTTGAACTTGAGTAAGTGTGCCATCCCCAGTCAAAGAAGTGTTGTGATTACAGGCATGGATTTACCTCACCTGGCTTTCATGGGCTTGTGTGTATTTGTTTGTTTGTTTTGAGATAGGGTTTCTTAGTGTAGCCCTGGCTATCATGGAGCTTGCTCTGTAGATCAGAGCTGGCTTAGAACTCACAGAGATCCTCCTTTCTCTGTGTTTCAAGTGCTGAGATTAAAGATGCATGCCACCGTTGCCTGGCACGGGCACACTTTTTTATTATAATAGATTTATTTATATGCTATCTTGCATTGGTGTTTTGCCTACATGTATGTCTATCTGTGTGAGGGTGTCAGATCTTGGAGTTACAATTATGAGCTGCCATGTTAGTGCCTGGAATTGCACCCTGCTCCCTTAGGAAAAGCAGTCAGTGCTCCTAACTGCTGCACCATCTCTCCAGCCCTACAGACACATTTTCTAAAGAGCTGTTTAAAAAGGCTAAAACAGCTGGGTGAGTGGAATCAGGTCACCACATCCTTATGTCAGGGAGTTTGCCAGAGAAGAGGCCAAGTGTGAGGATTTGGGAAAAGGAAATAAACATGGAATAGGCAGAAAGAAACTTCTCCGGGCACAGGAAGTGAGAGACCCCCTGAAAGGAAGCAAAGGAAAGGCAGACTTGGCAACCTACAACCTGTGACAGGAGCTGGAGTAAACACAGTCCCAGAGCCAAGTGTTCTCAGAGGACGCTGTCCCTGTCCTGTTTCCTCCTTTCCCCACCTGGGTGACTGTGTTCCCCAAACCAGGCTATGGGGCAGAAACAAATGAAACAGACAAATACAGATTCCTGGCTCCAGATCACCCAGGGAAAGGAGCTCAAGACAAATACACACACATAACACACACGTGTGCTGTCACACACTCATGTATCTGCACTTAAACACACATTCTTACACATCTACAAACATACACACACACACCACAGGAACCATTGATGTATGGCATCTTTATTTATGGGTCTCCACTTACTGTTATGTCCTAAACTACTTTTGGAAGAGTTAATTTTTCTGTTTTTAGAAGGGCAAGGTTTTTGTCCTTTAGAAGGGTGAGGTTTGGGTTTTTTTCTCCTCTCTCTCTCTCTCTCTTTCTCTCTCTCTCTTTCTCTCTCTCTCTGTCTTTCTCTGTCTCCTCTCTCTCTCTCTCTCTCTCTCTCTCTCTCTCTCTCTCTCTCTTTCTCCTGACATGGTCTCACTCTGTGGCTCACACTGGCTCATAGAGTTTATTAACATAGTCCTGGCTAGTTTTAGCTTCATAACAATCCTCTAGCCTCAATCTCTCAAATACTAGGTTTATAGTCCTGAGACACCATACCCAGATGTTTTCTTGTTTGTTTATTTATTTGTTTGTTGTTTTGAGAGAAGGTCTGCATACACAGCCTGGGCTGACCTTAACCTTGAGATCTTCCTGTGTCAAAAGATTGCTGGGTCCTGTCACCAGGCCTGGCTCTAGAAAGGTAATCTTGTTTTTTATTTTGTAGTTCTTTTTGTGTTCATTTGGAGGTTCTAACGGGGTAGGGAGGTGGTGGGACCGACAGCTGCTTTTCAATACTCTTGAGTGAAGAATGGCCCCTCTCTACAGGGGTACCTCAACTAAGGGTGCAGCTTCAAGTGGGGGAAGCACATGGACCCATGAGGGAGAAATAAGACTCCCTCCTAACAACCAGACCATCTGAATCAACTCACAATCTTGAGTGACAGATGTAACAGCCAGATTGTCCTCGCTTTTTTTTTTTTTTTTTTTTTTTTTTGATGGGTGGGGGTTCACTCTGAAACATCCAGGCTGGCCTTAGATTTATAGATTTATATCCAACACTGAGGCATGAGACTCTCAGCTGATGCTTTTTGGCTTGTTCCTATTAGAAAGATGAGGTGGTAAATTCCCTTTCGTAGCAGACAATTGTGGCCTCTGGGTTTTCAGGTCAGTTCTCTGGGGCAATCTCATGTCTCTTTAAGCTTCTCTGAACTTGGGACACCTGTCCACTGCTAGGCCATTACGCACTTAGTTCATTTTGCTCAGTTTGGAGGGTAGGGGAGAAAGAGTCTTTCTGCCTGTATCTAGTCTCATTGCTTTGTGTGTCACTTTAATCCTATGTCTTACTTCTTGAGTCCCTGAATGGCCACTCCCGCCCAAGGCATTGTTTAAAGTGGGCCAACAGCAGAGGAGAGGCATCACAAGAGAAAAATGTTCACCTAGCTGGTAGTGAAAGAATTCTTCATCTCCCTCAGAAATTTCTGTGGACGGATCTCGGCTGTGGAGGTAACATTTACTCCTTCGGGTTATGTTTCTTCCACAGAAGTAGTAGTCATTTATTTTCTTCAGAAATGCTGCTAAAGCACATGCCAGAGAGAAGATGTGTTTGTAAAATACTCTCAGCTTTAGTAGCTATTGTTTTGGAGTTGGGGAGCTAGCTCTGCCAGTAAAGTGCTCACCATGCAAACAACATGAGGACCTAAGTTTGATTTTCAGAACCCACATACCAAAGCCAGGCATGGTGGCACATACTTGTAATCCCAGTACTGGGGAGCAATGGACAGGAAAGTCCTTGGCATCCTCTGGCCAGCCAGGATAGCCTACTTGGTGAGTTCTGGGATAATGATAGACCCTGTCTCAATATAACAAACTGGATGGCACCTGGGGAATGACATACAGGATTGACCTCTGCCTTCTGTATACACACACACACACACACACACACACACACACACACACACACACACTAATCACACACTAATTATCGTTTAAGAAAAATGACATCACCACCCCAGGAGTTCATGATGGAGATACAATCAGCCTTCCCATCTCTCCTGTTTTTCAAGCTTTCATGTTGTCCAGCATCATGCAGGAGCTGGACCAGTTTTCCTGTCCACAGGTTTTCTGATTTAGCAGGTGATGCCCAGCAATCTGTGTCTTTAACCAGTGCAGAAGTATATATGATGCCCATGGTTCCTATGACTGGCTAGGAGAACTGTTGTCTTAGTCTGGGGCCAGACTGCAGTGCTGGTGCTATGGTCATATGGAGTTCAGTAACTCCTTGTTAGGGGCATGAACACCTCCATGGGAACAATCACAATGCAGGGAACTAACTATATGCTCAAGGAGAATTCCTGGGAACTTCTAGAGGAAAATCAAATCTTTGTTTTGTTTTTGTTTTTTTGAGACAAGGTTTCTCTGTGTATCCCTAGCTGTCCTTGAACTCAGAGATCTGCCTGCCTCTGGAATGCTGGGAGTAAAGACATGTGCCGCCAGCCATCACCCAGCTGAGAAAAAGTGATTTAAAAGGTGCCCCGTCCCCTTTTTAACTTTCATATGCGGCTGTCCTTAGACTTACACTAATTTTACTGAACAAATTCAACATTTCTGAGCATCTGGTATATGTTCAAGCCTGGGGATATAACTCAGGTTAGTAATGTGCTTGCTTCGAACATACAAAGACCTGATGCCAGTCTCCAGCATACACAAACCAAGTATGATGGCGCGGACTTGGGATTCCACATTCAGGAGGTATAACATGGAGGATCAAAAGTTCAAGGTTTGGGCTACAGTCCAGAGCAATTGATAACTCCTGCTCTAGAGAATCTGACACCCTCATTTGGTTTCCACAGGCACCCAAACACCTACACACACACACACACACACACACACACACACACACACACACACACACTCACAGTAAAAATAAAATGCAATTTAAAGGGCTTAAATGTTTTTCGTTACATTGGGAATTTAAGATCAGTCTGATCTGGTTATGATGGCATACACCTTTAATTGAAGGACTCAAGAGGCAGATGAGAGACTGATGTAGATGGAATTCTGTAAGTGTGAGACCAACCTGGTCTGTGTAGTGAGTTCCAGGACAGCCACAGATACACAGGAAGACCTTGTCTTAAAAAACTTACATATACAGGGTCTGGAGAGATGGCTCAGCAGTTAAGAGCACTGGATGCTCTTCCAGAGGACCTGGATTCAATTCCCAGCACCCATTTGGTTTGCAACTCAAGTTCCAGGGGATCCAACACCTTACACAGACATACACGAAGACAAAACACCAACACACATAAAAATAAATAAATAAATAAATATTATATGTATATAAAAACTTAAGTGCCTAAACCAACCAAACAAAAGACCAGCTCAGGATACAGGAGACCCTGTTTTTATTTTTATTTTTTAAGGAAGTGTGCAACATAGCTGTGTGGGTAAAGGCCCTTGCTGCCAAGCTTGATGACCTGGTATACAAACACACACACACACACACACAAACACACACACACACACACCACCACCACCACCACCAAAAAAGTTTTCCAATATAATATCAGTATGCATTGAGCAAGCTTTTCTCCTAGCAATGTTACCAGTGTTTTTCTATACAATGATCTAAACTTTCAAGTTAATTTTTTTCTTTTTTTGAGGGTTTCTTTGTGCTGCTGCTCTGGCTCCTGGGTGCTGGAATTGAAGGAGTGTGTCACCAATGCCCAGCTCAACTTAACTTTAAATAGAACATTGACATTGCTTTGGAAAATATTTTTTTTTGGTTTTTCGAGACAGTTTCTCTGTGTAGCTTTGGAGCTTATCCTGGCACTTGCTCTAGAGACCAGGTGGGCCTCAAACTCACAGACCTCCACCTTCTCTGCCTCCCAAGTTCTGGGATTAAAGGTGTGCACCACCAACTCCTGGCGGAAAATATATAATTTAACATTTACTCTTTCTAATGATGTAGCAGATTACATTAGTAACTTTTATGCTCACTCTAATATAGGCATACACGAGAAGAAAGGAGTGAGACACCTGCCATGGGAGGGTTTGTGTAAAGCATCACCTTTGCTGTGATCTCAGAGGCCTTCCTTGTCCAGTCTGTGGTCCATAAAGACAGATACTTGTGATACCCAAGCACATTCATTGCCTGGAACATTCTCCTGTGATACTGATGTCTTCAAAATGTAGGGCACCCAAATCTTTTTCTTTCTTTTTCTTTTTAGACAAGGTCTCACAGTGTAGCTCAGAACTCACCAGATTCTAGCCCAGGCTAGCTAAGAACTCTCCAGGTTGGTGTCAAATTGACTGCTTTAGCCTCTCAAGTGCTGAGTTTACAGGCCAGGGAGGGAGGAAGGAAGGAAAAAGAAGGGAAAGGGAAGAAAGAGGGAAAGGAGGAAGGAAGAAAGGAAGGAAGGAAGGAAGGAAAGGAAGGAAGGAAGGCAAGTTCATGCTAGCCAATAAATACTGAAACTCAATGGTGTCTAAAAAATATGAAAAATCAGTGGTAAAAGGCAGGCATGGTGGCCTCTTCAGACCAGCCAGGACTATGGAAAGGCAAAAGACCCCAAGCAAACAAACCAAAACTGGTTACTAGACAATCTCCAACTGCTAAGGAAAGGAAGCCTGTTGACTGAGGACCAGTGATGTTTCCTTGCAAGATTTATCGGGTTCCCTGGGTCAGTGTAGGGGCAAGGGTCAGGCAAGAGAAAGCCCTTCTTGGAGAAGGCCTGCTTCCCAGGTCCTGACGTGAAGGCAGTTTTCGGGGAAATTCCCGGAGGCAACTCGTCTTTGTATTGGAAATCTGGGACCTCCGGAGGTTAGGGAAGTGAAATCAGGCCGGAGCAGTGACTTTCCAAGCTTTATTTGTCATTCAAATTTGATTTTCAGAAGCTGAGCCCTGGGGGCCTGTGATTGTGAATGGGGGTGGGGTGACTGGGGAGCACTGGGAAAGCCCCAGGGAACTTGGATGGCTGTGGATCACTGGGGAAAGCTGCCCTAGTGGAAAGTTGAAAATGATTCCATTCTGTGTGTTCCTCCGTAGACAACATCCCCTAAAGCCGAGTAAGACACAAAAAGCTTGCTTTTTGAAAATGCTGTTTTCTGTGTGGGACATTTATGGGTATATTGGCGTCCTCTCTAAGGACTTCTAGACAGGTCGGTTCTCAAAGGGTCATTAACATTATTTAAATATTCATGTAGGGGGAGGGGCAGCAGACTGAAATTTCAGACTTCTTTGAAAGAGGGGTGGCTGGCCACCTGCCTAATGGAGCCCAGCGGGGCGTATCAGCTGCTTCCTATCTACCTCTGGCATTAACAGGCACGCTTTGACACCACGAAGCTAACGACGACTGCACAGGCACTGCAGCCTGAAGGATGGGTGAACCAATGCTTTTCCAGAATCTCTGCCGCATCTCAGCCTCTGGACCACATTAAATCCTTATTATAACCAAGATACACTTCCCAGCCAACCGCTGTGCGGTGGTGGCTCTTACCCGGGGACCATGGCTTTCTCCCCCTGAGGTAGTAGTTCAGCATCCAGGCTCTGTGAGTGAACATAGGCATTCACACACTTCCACACATACTCAAACACACATATACATACAGCAACGCCCTCCCGGGCACACCCACCCATGCACTAACACTCTCCAGGCACACAGCGCCCCTCCCCCCCGTCCCCCGTTAGGAAATACGTTCTCTCGCCACTTCTCCATCCCTTTAGTTTCTCCATTCATTCATGCAGGCATGGATGCATTCATTCAGTCAATCATTTCTGGAGACTTAGGTTCTGTCCCATCTAGCAAAAGGAGATGTGGGTGGATGGGGAGGAGCAGTGAAAAAGGAGGGGCGGACCACCGGCTTGGAATGGGGCGGGCCTGGTCGGGTGGGCGGGGCTCCCGGGTCCCAGGCCAGCCAGGGAGCTCCAGCTCCCGGCAGATGCTCTGGCCCCTGCTTGGGGCTGTGGCGCGTCTTTCCCGGGACGCCGGGAACAGCAGGCAGCTGCCGCGCCACGCTGGAGCGGAGCCAGAGGATTGCGCCCTCGGAGCCGACATCCAGAGGTGGGTGTTCAAGTTGGGGCACGGCGGTTTGGAACTTTGGGGTTAGAGTGCTCTCCCGCATGGGGGAAGGGTGGCTAGTGAGGGGCTGAGAGTCAAGTCTGTGCCTAGTGGATCGTTGTGTCTGGTCAGGCTGGAAGTCCATGTGCCTTTGAATTTCTTAGATTTGGGGGCAGAGCCGGGCTTCGGACTGCTTTATTCAACATTTACATATGCTTTTAAGAAAAAACCAGCCCCGCCTTCGGTCGAGCTATACAGAAAAAACGGTGAAATCAAATGTGGCTGTGCACCAGAGCCGGGGAGGATGGAGTCACCGAAGTCAGCTAGCCAAAAGGGCGCAAGTTCTGCCTGCTTAGGTGGAGGTGCCGGCGGCATCTTTGGAAGTCCAGAGCTTTGCAGGGAAACTGAGGCCTAGAGTATTTTGGTCCCTGGTCAGTTGGAGGAATTTTGGATTGGAGTCCAGAGTACTGAATTTAGCTGATGGAGGGAGCAACGGTTTAGGGCCACAGGGCAGTTGGGGTTCAAGCTAAGCAGGTTCGTCTGTCCTGAGGCTCGGCCTTCAGGAGTTCAAATCAGCCCGAGTGCGAGTGTCTGGGAACACTTTGAAGGAAATGCTAGGAGCAGATCGTAGAGGAAAGCGCCACGGGTAAAGTCTGTGGAGGCGGCACACCGGCAGGGATCAGAGCAGGGAGACTGTGGCAGCCCGGGAAATTCTAGAGAAAGTCTGTGGATTAGAAGGTACGGAAAGGAAGCCCGTGAGAACGGGAACCCGCACTCAGAGCAGCAGCGCAGGTGGCCGGATGAGTGAGAGCCGGTTGCCAGGGTCGGAGCAGCCAGTGATGAGCCAAACAAGCTGGGCCAGCAGCCGGATCGCCGAGCTCTGCAACACAGATGCAATTCATGACACTGACCATTCCTAGGGACCGTCATCCCAAGCCACATAAAGGGGAGCGTCTGTGAAAGAGATGACAATGGATACTCTCCCCAGACCCGGTAGTGATTTGTCCCAAAGGTTGTATACTTTGACAAATCAGCAACTTTCCCTGTGTCAGTTCCAAGCCCAGTGGCAATAACCCGGCCACTTTACTGCTGGCATTTGTCTTTGAAAATGGATTGTATCTGCCTATACGTCCATATAGCTGGCATATTTTATGGTTGAATCTATGAACAAGTTTTGCTTCTCCCTGGACGCTCCTTTTGTCTCAGCACATGTTCACAGGCGCCTGGAGGGTGAGGAGGACACGCACCTGCCATCTACATCCCTGGGGACCAGCTTGTCTTTGTTCTGATGAATTCACCTAAGCATCACGTTTGCCTCCCTGGCAGCATTTCCACTTTAACCAAACATCCTCTCTTCCAGTCTGGCACCATTCCCAATTTTGACCGACTAGATTTTATAGTATTATAGGAAGAATGTGTTTTACCATTTTATAACATAGATGTGCACTTCTGATCAACTGTCTACTACTTGATCTCGTCTTTGTTTTTGATCCTTGTATTTTTCTTTCTTTTTTAAAGAGAATCCACTCCCTTGGATAGAGGGACCTCAAGAGTCATGTGGACCTCTCCCCTCCAGTTAGTTTAACTGAGGCAACAAAATTAGCTCTGAGCCAGGAACATCAAATGTAACCCTCCCTAGGTCTCCATCTCTGCCCGATCAGGACTCACCATGGAGTTCTGTTTGGTTTCTTTCTGGGATGCTGAGATGCAATCGTGAACGGCTTGGCTGGACTTTGAGTTAGGACAAACATTTTGAAATCCCTATTATCTCATAGCTCTGGCATGACAGTTGGCGTTGCTTTCTGCCTGCAGAGTGTGGC
Source organism: Cricetulus griseus (assembly GCF_003668045.3). Lineage (NCBI taxonomy): Eukaryota > Metazoa > Chordata > Mammalia > Rodentia > Cricetidae > Cricetulus > Cricetulus griseus. Next base: position 86,068,088 of record NC_048595.1, on the reverse strand, counting down.
GTAGTGTTGTCAGAATTCATTTAACTTTCATAAGTGGTTTGTTCTGACCCGGTAGCCAGAGGATCCCCAGTGAGTAAGGTGAAGCAGGCTGTCTTAACTTACTGATCAAATGAGGGGAACATGACCCCGCTGGTTGCTCTATTTCTCAAACATTCAATATTTTATTATAGGGTTAACCCACAGCACCATGAACTTTGTAGTTACTGTTGATGTTGCCCTCATCGATTCAGGGGACCCTTGTAGGGAACGTGGCTCAAGCCTTAATCTCAGTATAGTAGAAGCAGAAGCAGGAAGATTGCCGAAGGACTTTGAGTTCCAGGTCAGCCTGACTGACATACACAATGGACCTGTCTTAAAGGGAGGGGGACATGCCTTTAATGTCAGCCCTCAGATGTAGATAGATGTCTGTGAGTCTGAGGCCAGCCTGGTCACCAGGTCAGCCAGGGTGACATAGTGAGGCCCTGTCTCAAAAAAAATAAAAAATAAAAAAAGGTAACTAACCACACATTTTTAAATGAAAATTACTGTGCTCTTAAAATACCCATGGCCCAGATTTCTATCACAGTTGTTATTAGTGACCTATGCTCACTAGGGTAATGAGAAGTTTAGATAAAGATGAAATTATGAAATTGAATTTGGATTGAGGTTGTGTTAAGAGATTTTTAATAGTTGAAACAGGAGCATTGGTGAAAATTAACTCTTCAAGATCAAAGGTTTGATGTCTAGTTCCATGCTTTCATTTATGCCTATTCCAATGCTGGTAGAACTGATGCTGCAACTTGAGTCAGCCCTCAGAATGGCTGAAAAACATAGGCGTCACCAGTGTGCTTAGATGATTGGATAGGGTCTGTGCCAGCTACTGGTAGTTTGAGAGCACTGCTTAACATATGTATGAAGTTCAACAATTTTAGTAAGTTTTGATAGCAAATGGTTTGTTTTGTTTATGCCTACAAACTCAACACCCAGAGGCAGATTTTCTATGAAGCCAAAGAAAGGAAGATCTTATAAAAGAAAGAGAAAAAGAAAAAAAGAAAACCACCAAACTCCTTATACTTGAAGTGTCCTCCTGACACTAGCACTGTGGGTGATGAGAGCATAGCTCAAAACCCCCATAGTGGAGGATGGGATAATACCTTCCTTTTTGTATTCCTGTCTTAAAGCCGGAGGATGCAGCTCACCTAGCATGCCTAAGGCCCCATTTCCTTCCCTGCCCTGGAAAAACAAAAACTAAAAAGATAAAGGGACAGAGGCAGGAGGAATTCACTTGTCATAAGACAGTTTTCTCTAAGAACATGTAAAACTGATGTCCACAAACTGACAGCAAGGGCCTCTTGCTGAAAACAATAGCCACATAACTCATTGAACACGGAGATGTCGAGCTGGTGCCTATATAGTATAGAATCTTCAACCCTGTTTGTGTTCCAGTGTCTTTGGTACAGGTGCTTTGCATGTTACCCCCACCCCCCAAAAATGTAAACACCAAGCCAATCACAAATTCTTTATCTACAACGGTGTACTGCTTGCAAGATATGCTAGGGCAATGGTGGCATAAAATTGTGGGAATAATCAACCAATAGCTGATTTGACTTAAGGTTTACTCTGAAAGATAGAACATGTACCCAGACACTGCATGGGTGACCAAGAACCTGAAACTAGATAGCCCAGGAACCTAGGGTAAAACCAAATAATACTATTCTAAAAAAAGAAAAAATATGTAATGATTCAAAATTACTCCTAATGATGTTCTACCATACTTATAGATCACTGCCTTGCTCAGTCATAATCAGAGAAGCTTCCTCCTGCAGTAGATGGGAACAAATACAGAGACCCTCAGCCAGACAATATTCAGAGAGTGAGAGAGCTTGGATGCTGAGCCCTAAAAGGGATGTCTCCATCAAATTCCTTCCCTCAGAGCTCAGGAAACCCCATGGAAGAGGAGGTGGAAGTATAGTGTAAGAGCCGGGGGTGGAGAACACCAGGAAAACAGGGTTCCCTAAATCAACATGAGCAAAGCTCTTTTAACTCAGAGACTGAGGCAGCATGCACAGGGCCTGCACAGGTCTGCACCAGGTCCTCTGTGCTTTATATGACTGTTTTTATGGGATTCATGAACATGCGAACAAGTGGATCTCTGATTCCTGTGTCTTCCCTTGGACTCTTTTCCTTCTTGCTCACCTTCAATATGATAGTTTCTGTTTTATCTTACTACCTTTTATTTTGTTATATTTTTAAAAAATGAATGAATGAAGCTGGGCGTTGGTAGCACACACCTTTAATCCCAGCACTTGGGAGGCAGAGGCAGGCGGATCTCTGTGAGTTTGAGGCCAGCCTGGTCTCCGGAGTGAGTATCAGGATAGGATCCAAAGCTACACAGAGAAAACCTGTCTCGAAAAACCAAAAAAAAAAAAAAAAAAAAAAAAAAAAAAAAAAAAAAGAATTAATGAATGAAAGCCAAACACTAAGCTAAAGATTAACAACTGAACTGTCATTTATGCTTTAAGATGGACATTATTTGTTTTAGAATTTTGAGGCAGAGTCTCACCATGTAGCTCAGTCTGGCCTGTAACTCTCCTTCCTGCCCGGGTCACCAGAGTCCTGGCTTTACAGATGTATGCTACCACATCTGGCCATAAATGACTTTTTGAAGTTATAGTGACTGTACAGGAGGTTCATCATTCATCCTTTACGCTGATATAGGAACCTGATGCCTTCCTCAAGTCCTCTCCTTTTCATTTGCTGGTATTTGCTTTGCCTGATGTTCTCGCCTCATCTCATTGTTGCTGGTTCCACGCTGGCTTTCTTCTTCCTCTTCTTCTTCTTCTTCTTCTTCTTCTTCTTCTTCTTCTTCTTCTTCTTCTTCTTCTTCTTCTTCTTTCTCCTCCTCCTCCTCCTCCTTCTCCTCCTCCTCTTCCTCTTCCTCTTCCTCCTCCTCCTCTTTTTCTTCTTCCTCCTCCTCCTCTTTTTCTTCCTCCTCCTCCTCCTCCTCCTCCTCCTCCTCCTCCTCCTCCTCCTCCTTCTCCTCCTCCTCCTCTTTACTTTTTTCATTCTCCTTCTGTGTATCCCTGGCTATCCAAGAACTTTCTGTAGACCATACTGGCCTCAAAGTCAGAGATCCACCTGCCTCTGCTTCCAGAGTGCTGGAATTAAAGGTGTGCACATTGGCCTTTCTTTCACTTGAGAAGCCATTGGCCAAACATGAGGAAGATGGACCCATTTTCAGAACCCAAATCTTAGGTTTAAGTTTACTTGCTGACCCACGGGTGCTGCTGGGGCTTTCCTTCCCAAAGCACTACAGGAGACTTAAGGAGCTAAGCTGAGTGGCTAAGGCAGAGAAATGATAACTTTCAATGAAAGTTGGAATTAAAATGTTTTAGAAAAACCCTGAGAAGCCAAGATAATGCAGTCCACTCTTCAGTTAACTGATGTTTTTATGGATTGTTTTGTGGCACCTTTAATGAAGTGAATGTAGCAGAAACACTAACTTTGAGTTAATTCTTACACATTGCAAAACAGATTTTAGAATACATTATTGTTATTATTATTATTATTATTATTATTATTATTATTTTATTATTATGAGACAGGGTTTCTCTGTGTAACAGCTCTGGGCTGTCCTGGAGCAAACTCTGTAGACCAAGATGGCCTTGAATTCACAGAGACCTGCCTGCCTCTGCCTCCTGAGTGCTGGGATTAAGGTGTGCACCACCACTGCCCAGCATAGCATACATTTTTAAGTGTGTGTGTGTGTGTGTGTGTGTGTGTGTGTGTGTGTGTGTGTGTGTGGACATGTGTGTGCCACTGCAGAGGATAGCCTGTGGAAGTAGGTTTCATCTTTCCACCCTGTGGGTTCTGGGGATGACACTCAGGTCGTCAGGCTTGGTAGCAATGCCTTTACTTAACTGTCTACCAGCCCTGAAGTTTGATTTTCTACTTTTCATAGGATGCCATGATACACATGTGGAGATCAGAGCATAACTTTGTGGAGTTGCTTCTGGGGCAGAACTCCAGCTGTCTGTCAGGCTTTCATGGCTAGCTCTCTACTCAATGAGCCCTCTTGTCAGCCCATTTTAAAAATCAAACTTATTTAAAAAAAAAAAAAAAAGAATTCTCTACTCTTAGGCCAGCTATCCTATGCTAAGATGGACTAGAATATTTTACAAAGTATGTTGGCTTGAAATAGAAACCAGGGATTCACACACAACAGGAATTAGAACATGCAAACCCTGACATGTTCTAGAAATCTTCTTTACATTAATGACTGCTGTGAAGACATATCCCCACCCCCAATGTCTATAGAGGGAGACTGTCCAGCTGAGGTCTAGTGATGATCCAGCATCCTTCCCCATCTAAGGATCCTAGCTCTGCACTAACTCAATGTTTACTTGGGCATATAGCTCTGTCATTCCCAGAATGGCAGGGATGAAGGATTCTGGGAACCCAGGGTCCTAGCAGAGATGTTAGGATTAAGATCACACATTGGTTTGTGTTTGGTTCTTTTCTTTTTCTTTTTATTCATTTGCTTATTATTTATTTATTAATTTGGGATGGAATTTTCATATTGTAGCTCAGGAGGGCTGTGAACTTGTAGGAATCTTTCCTTGTGGGTCTCATGGATGTAGGAGTCACTCCACCCACCAGTGGCCATTGGGAACCACACCTTTGAGGAGCCTAGGTACTGCCTTTCAAACTGCCTCTCATAGTAATGCCAAGAAGCATGAGAGCCTTCTGCCACAGGGTGTGAGCCTAGCATGGAGATCCAGCACTTGGTAGTGAGAGAAGCTAAGAAGGGGAGGGAGAGAGAGCCCCACTCACATCTCAGATCTATTGAGTCACAGTCAGGATTTTGACAAAATTCCCAAGGATTCATATGCAAAGAAGTTCTGCTCCTTCTGATTTGGAAGTAGGCTGGGCTTGAAACTGTCCAAACCTGAGGAGTTGAGTTAACAGACTGGAACTGAAAGAATCTATCTTAGTGAGGGTGGGAGAGTAAATACAGACCAGGGTACATCAGAACATCCTGCAGTGCACCAGACAGACAGCCTCCTCTCCAGTGCACCAGACAGACAGCCTCCTCTCCAGTGTACCAGACAGACAGTCTCCTTTCCAGTCCAATTCTCCTCACCCCAACAGAGAATTGCCCTGTTCCATGTGTCAATAATGACTGTGTTAAGAAACCTTGACCTTGGAGCTGGTTGAGAAAACATTTATTACTCTTGCAGAGGACCCAAATTTGGTTCTTAGCATTCATGGTAGGCAGCTCACAACTGCCTAGGAATCAAGCTCCAGTGGACTCAAGGCCCTCTTCTGGCCTCTGGGGTTACCTTCACTCATGTGTACATACCTACACACAGGCACATGAATGTGTGTGTGTGTGTGTGTGTGTTTATATATATATATTAAAATAAATATAATATTAAAATTAAATAGAGATAGAGGCAGGTAGATCTCTGTAGTTCCAGGTCAGCCAGGGCTATAGAGAGAGAGCCTGTCTCAAAACACAACAACCAACAAAATAAATAAATAAATAAAGCGAAAAGGCAAATTTGTCATTTCTCTTTAAAAAAAAAAAAAAAAAAGAAGAAGAAGAAAGGAGGCTAGAGAAATGGTCCAGTGGTTAGGAACACTGGCTGCTCTTCCAGAGGACCTGGGTTCAATTCCCAGCACCCACATGGTAGCTCACAACTGTCTGTAACCCCAATTCCAGGGCATCTGACACCTTCACACAGGCATACATGCAGGCAGAACACCAATGCACATAAAATAAAAATAAATAAATCATTAAGGGAAACAAAACAAGAAAGGAGCCCTAGTCGATTGCTAACCTTAGGGATTGCTTAGTGCCTTATCCCTAGCCAGACTGCTCTGCCACATGCAGCTGTGAAACTCTTCCTGGGACCTGAGCGAGAGAGCCATGAATCAGAAATACCCATGATGCTCATAGCACCGGGGGTCATTGGCTTTGGTATACAGGAGATACTGAGTGGTTTTCTAAACAAGTGACTGTGATGAGCCTACCACTGGATGACAACCGACCCAGTCCTGTCTGCAACCAGTCAGCACCTGCTCTGTATTTACTTATTTCACTCCTGAGACTTGCCCAGGACTGAGTTCTAGCTTTCAGTATCCAAGCAAATGTGCTCGGCCAGCTGTGCCACCTGGAGGCTGGGAGAAGAAATGCCAGGATGGGGAGTGGGTGCAGACGGGGACTTGCAGCCCTAGGACCCTTGCTTTTCTCCTTCGGAGCCTTTTGATCTCATGGGTACCACTGCTGGCACTCTCCTCCTTCCCACCTTCTTACTAGATGCTGTTTTCCTTTCCCTCTCCCCTTTGCTTCCTTCCTTCCTTCCTTCCTTCCTTCCTTCCTTCCTTCCTTCCTTCCTTCCTTCCTTCCTTTGAACCTGAGTTAAGACCTGCATTGAGCCAACATCCTTACTGCATATTGAGGCCTTCCCTCCAATGTTTTTGAAGAAGCACTGTTAATCTGCAGGGCCTGCAGCGTGCTAGACAAGTGCTCTGCCTCTGCTTTACATCCTTAGTTGGTGATCCCCAGCTGTCAGTCGTCTGGAGGCCTGCTGCTACAGCAGCCTTCACCTACTTTGTTTTACTCCATTCTACGCCCCTCCTGCCTTTACTAGTAGAAGCATCACATTCTGATCCTTTTAAATTGGGTTTTGAAAACAACCCGGATTTATCATGGGGTCATCCCAAGGAGAAGAAAGCCCTTTGCGAATTCTGTGCCGCTTCTTTTTCAAGATGTTTATTTCCCTTGCAAATGAGAGGCAGGACTGTTGACTAGAGAAGACTTGATGGGCGGTGCCCAGCTGGCTGCAGAACATTCTGCTCCAGCCATTGAATTCAGGAGCCAGAGCTCTCTGGGCCTCAGATCAGAGTTGAAGGTGGCTTCTCCAGGCAGGGAAGGCTGTGTTTTTCCAGCTGTTCTTCTCCAAAGAGCCCCAAGTGAAGAAAACCAGGACCACTCTGCTAGTAAAAGGGGAGTGGACCATGAGAAGTGGACCATGACCTACCAGATAGGTCAGCAAAGGGAAGGCTTGCCCCCTCCAACTGATTCTTAGCAATTGTCTTAAGAAGCTTAATTTTTTCCTGTTGTTTTTCCTCTTGTTTCTACACGAAACAAGATCTCATGTAGCATAGGCTGGCCTTGAACTTACTGTGAAAGCAAAGATGGTCTTGATTTTCTGATTTTCCCATCTATATCCCATATTCTATAGGTATGCACTACCACACCTATTTTATGTAGTGTTGGAGACTGATCTCAGCCCCCAGAGCTCAATAAAGTCATTCCTGGGGTGCTGGGTGTCTTGCCCATACTCCGTGTGCACACTACCACAAAGCTATACCTATGCCCCCAATTTAAGCATATACCTGTCTAAAAGGTGCATGAACAACAAGAAGAAAACCAAAATCAGAGTGCCCAAGAGATGGCTTCTTGTGCACATGTTTGCTTTTCCTGGGATGCTTTCCCTATGTTGCCCAGGATAGCCCTGAGCTTCTGGGCTCAAATCATTCTCCTACCTCAGACTCTCAAGTAGCTGGGACTACAGGTGTCTTGGTCATGTGGCAGCCTGTGCATTTTGCTACTGTAATCATTAACTTAATAGTTTCGACAATGTACATCTTTTTTTTTTTTTTTTTTTTTTTTTTTTGAGTCAGGGTCTCATGAGTCCCTGGAACTCACTCTGTAGACCAACTGGCCTTGAATCCACAGAGATTCAATTGCCTCTGCCTCCTGAGTTCTGGGATTAAAGGTGTGCATTGCCACACCTGGCATCCTCCTTGGGTTTGTTGTGGTTTCTAGTGCCAGTCCTATGAGTTTACTCTGTGTCCAAATGTCTTGTCATATTTGGATTTCAACAGAAGAGTTGGGGGGCAGGAGGAGGCACATAATCCATCCCATAATAGCCATATGCATTGCTCTGTGTCCTATATGATCAAGTTTGAGGCTCTGGGAATCCTGGGTAAATGTGGTGACCTGGAGAGTCCCTGAAGTCTGTTCACTTTTTTAGGAGCTTCTAAGGAACTGTTCAAAACACCTGGGTGAAGGCAGCAAGGGCTCTTTCTAAAACACCCAGTGTCATGGCATTGATGGCTTTGATCCTTATTATAACAAAAGTCAGGAAGAGCCCTGTGGTGGTGGCATGACTTTAATCCCAGTTCTTGGAGGCAGATCTCTGTGAGTTGGAAGCCAGCCTGGTCTACAGAATGAGTTCCAAGACAGATAGACTCCAAAGCTACAGAGAAACCCTCTCTTGAAAAACCAAAACCAAAACCAAACCAAAACAAAACAAAACCAAAAATACTCAATGCCCAATGCAGAAACAAGCATCGAGAACCACAGCTGCCCACTGGAGGAGTGAGGAAGAGAAAATGAAGGAAGATGAGGTGTGGATTGTGGTTGAACAAAGGCTCATGCAAAAGTGATTTGTGAAAGCTAGAGAAGAAAAACCAGCTGGACTCCCCAGGATGGTGACATGTCTGTCCTCCCTGGAGGGAAGACCGCACAGAGGGCCTGATATACTCTAGAGTGGGGCAGCTCAGAGTGTATAAAGGTCCAAATGCTCCATTCAGGTAAAGATACTCAGTGGGGGCTGGAACAATGGCTCAGTGCCTAAGCTTTTACTGCTCTTGCAGAGGACTGAGTTCAATTCCCAGTGCCAGTCTTGGGCAGCTCACCATTACCTGTAATTCTAGCTCCAGGGGGATTCAACCTCCATAGGCTGGCTCCTCAGAGTTGTGTGTTGAGCTGCTGCACTGATAGGAGGATATGAATTGAATATGAATTGAATTGCTATGCAGGGGCTGGGACAGCACCCCCGGTTTCTACAGAAAGGGGAGCTCATCACAATCTTGAAGACATACCTTTTTTGGACTTTGATATTTCCTCAGTTGGAAGGGAGTGCTCAGGGAGCGACCTGTGAGTTTCTACATGTGTCACATAGCATTAGCAGCCTTGAATGGCTTGTCCCCATTAGAAAGCTTTTTGGTGTCACAGCAGCAGAATGGCTTTCTGTTAGAGAACCTGCTTTCTTTTCTGATAACCATGACAGCAGTGTGGCTGCAGCCTGATAGCTTATGGATGCTTGATACAGAAAAGCATTTCTTCTCCTTCTCTTCTTCTTCTTCATCCTCCTCTTCTTCCCCTTCCTCTTCCTCTTCCTGTTCTCCTCCTCCTCCTCCTCCCCCGCACGCTTTCTGTTTTCTTTCTTTTTGTAGCCCCAAAAGATGGGGCTCATGCAGCCCCAAGCTGGTCTTGAACCCTTGGTGCTCCTGCTTCCACCTCCCAAGTGCTGGGATCACAGATGCACATCACCACACCTGACTCTACTTGGAGTCTCTCTGAACTTGTTTGTTCTAGAAACCTCAAGTGAATCAAATCACAGAATATTTGATTTTTGAGACTGACTTATTTCACTCAGCATAGTCCTTGGGGTTTGTCCAGATTGTAGCAAATCCCAGGATTTTATGCCTTGAATTAACTGATTGCTTTTTAAGTGCCTGTGTTGCCTGTGGGCCTCAAGGGGTCCTGCTCAGTCTCCCAAGTGCTGGGATTACAGGCAAGCCATTCCTTTTTTTATTGTGGGAAGAAGATGGTTTTTGAGACAGTCTCATAGCCCCAGCTGGCCTGGTATTTGTAGCAATCCTCCTGCATAGTCTCCAGGGGTTCTGGGGTTTTGTGAGAATGAGCCCTATGCTCTGTTGCTTAGGCTGGTCTCAAATTCTTGAATTTAAGTCATTAGCTCCTCTTCCGCAGCCTCTAGCATATCTGAGACTACAGACATCTGTCACTATACTCAGCTGTCTTTCATTTTAAAAAAAATCACATTGAGTGTGTGTGTGTGTGTGTGTGCATGTGTGTTTGTGCTCGTACACACACTCATGTGTGCATGCATGCACATGAGCATGCTACATTGTGTGTGTGTGTGTGTGTGTGTGTGTGTGTGTGTGTGTGTGTGTGTTTGTAGATCAGTTGGCAACTTTCCAGAGTCAGCTCTCTCTAACATGGCTTCTGGGGATTGAACTCACTCAGGTTGGCAGGCTACCCCACCCCCTTTTTTGAAATAGAGTCTTGCTATGTAGTCTGGGTTGACTTGGCACTTGCTGTATAAGTCCAGACTGACCTTGAACTTGAGGTACTCCTTCCTCAACAACACAAGTGCTGGGATTTCAGGTGTGTGCCACCACACCCAAGTTCTTTTATTCCTTTCAAAACTGAATAAATGTAGGCTGTAATCCCAGGACTAGAAAAATAACTGAATTAATAGTTCATGGTACATATTAGCCAGCTTCCAAGATCTAGTCGATTGTGTTGATATTGTCAAATGTGCTTTAGAGAGGCACATTCCATTCCTATGGTCCCCAGGAGTTGGGAAGAATTCTCTGTCCTTACCCTGAAGGAGTTTAACCTTCAGGAAAGATGCAGAGTGAAAAGCTATATGATGTGAGCCATCTACTCAGGGGGTTACAGAAGGAGAGGGACAGATTGACAAGGTGGCTGCTTTGTGGCTCACAGGGCAGGTGAAGGACTATTCCATGAGTGTATAGATTTAAATAGATTCCAGAGCCAACTTCACACCCTGGCTTTGTCATTCTCTTTGTCAGTTCAAGCACTCTGAGCCTTGGTGAGCTCAGTGTCCTCACCTGTACAGCTTGGAGAATGGTCCTTAACTCACAGTTAGGAGGATTAAACTGGGAAACATGGGCACGGAGTTTAATAGACAGCTTGGCATGTAGTACTAAGAGTCAGGAAGCAAAAATCTGTCTACAAAACGTCAGTCCATCTGGCTTTCTGTAAAATTTGTTCTTGCTCACTTAATATGACCAAAAATGTGAGCATCTGTATTCTAGGCCATTTTTCTTTCTACCTTTTTCTTTTTTCTTTTTCAAAACTGGGTCTTTCTACATAGTCTTGGTTGTCCTGGAATTCACGCTGCAGACCAGGCTTGCCTCAGACTCATGGAGATGGATCTGCCTCTGCTTCCTTAGTGCTGGGATTAAAAGCGTGTGCTGCCATGCCCCGCTTTTGCTGCCGTTTTTTCATGTGCTGTTGGTCTCTACCACTCCGTGTCAGTAGTTTCAGCTCAGCATCCTGTTTGTGAGCCTCATATCATGTACAAGATAGTAACTTTCATTTATCAGATAATTGATATGAAAGCCGGAAGAGCTGGACTTTCTTATCGTTGGGAAGATAGAGAAGAGGAAGGAAAACCATCTCCTTGTCTGTTATTTTGGTGTCTCTAACTGAAGAGTTAGCTCCAGGCAGAGCAGGGAGAATGGATGCCAGGGCTCCTCTCTTTTGAGTGACAGACAGCTCAGGGCAGTTCTCTCAGTTAAGGACTTCATGTGTGGATTATTTTAATCCCAGACAACAAAATACTCTCATTGTTTAGTAATAATACCACTGATAGTCATTTTAGTATGTGCTGGGGATTAAAATTGGCAACACACATGCTCCACCCCTGGACTAAACATCTTTAACAGCTACACTCTCTGTCACAAGAAAGGCTTTAAAAACTACAAATAAGGTAAAATAGTAGAATTGATGCCTAAGACATTTTTCTATTAAAGATCTCCCCAAGGTGTTCTAGAATGTACATTTGGGGCACAGTATCCTCTAAAACAGTGCTTTTCAACCTTCCTAATGCTTCGACCCTTTAATACAGTTCCTCATGTTGTGGAGACTCCCAACCGTAAAATTATTTTTGTGGCTACTTCATATCTGTAATTTAGCTCCTGTTATGAATCATAATGTAAATATTGTTTTGGAGATAGAGGTTTGACAAAAGGGTCGAGATCCACAGGTTGAGAACTGCTGCTCTAGAACATTCCTTACTCTATTCCTGTTTGTCTGTTGGGTGGGTGTTTCCCCCTTCAAGGCAATTGAATCCATTATCAGTTGGGAGAAGAAACACAACAAAAAGTGTCCCCAGCCCCAACAATAGTGTTTTAAAATGCTTTGTACACAGTACTCTTTAAAAAGGCACCTGAGGCGGGTGGGTGTGACACAGGAATTTCCTCCTCCACCCCGACTGCTGCCAAGCTGTAAACTAATATTGTGAGAGAGGAGAAATATGCTGCTCTCAACTTTCTATGGGGATATCATTTGGTGCTTTTGTTTACTAGGATTAATGAAGACTTCCCTCCAAATGCTCTGAGAGTTTCTGCTTTAATTTGAAAATTTCTGAGTCTTGATTAGGTCAAAGTCAAGGGAGATTTCTTAGATGCTTCTGGGGGCTTCTTTAACATCCAAGTGTTATCCCGTGCTATCTTTATATTAGATATTGGGGTAAAAACCTGATTGATCAGAGAAATGATGGAGAAGCGACCAGTGACCTCTTCTCTCTCTCCTTCCTCAATTCAAAAGGACTGAGAATCTTTCTAGGCCCCTCCCTACTACTTACCGTACCTTTCTGTATGTCCTCCCAAAACATCTATGTATAATTTTGGTCATCCAGTAGCTAGTTCCACCCTCTGATTCAAAGGTGTCTTTATTGGCAGTATTGGGAGTGTCAAGAGTGCAAAGAAAATAACCCAGAACACTGATGTGGTTGCTAAACGGAATGACAGTGGGATTGGTAACAGTTCACACTAGTTTATGAGGTCATATGGGCTCTCCCATTCCTGCTACTCTGGAGGTGGGGCTGAGGTGTTCTTAAAGTTGGAGCTTTCTTTTATTTATTTCTGTATTTATTTTTGGAGGGGGGGGATTGTTTTGTTTAAAGACAGGAACTCTCTCACTATGGAGCTCTGGCTGTTCTGGAACTCACAATGTAGACCAGGTTGGCCTCGAACTCACAAGAGATCCACCTGCCTCTGCCTCCTCAGTACTGGGATTAAAGGTGTGTGCCACTCTGACTGGCCACAGCTGGAGCCTTCTTGAAGCTGGGGAGATGGCTATAGACAGTAAAGCATCAGTGTGCATGAGAAAAACTGAGTTCAGGTCCTCAGCACCACCACAAAAATCTGTGTGGCAGTGCATGCCACACATCTGTAACCCAAGTGCTGAGAGGTTGGGGACAGATAGATCCCCAGAGATCACTGGCTAACCAGTTTAGTGAACAATGGGTTCAGTGTGAGACCCTGTCTCAAAGAATGACATGGGGATTGATTCATAGAAGAAGATGCCTTACATCAATCTCTAGCCTCTACATGCATGCTTGTGCACACACACACACACACACACACACACACACACACACACACACACACACACCCAACAACACAAAATCAATTCCTTAAAAATAAACCCAACAATCCCCCCATAATTTAAGGAAATAGAGAGATGGTTCAGTGGTTAAGATCACTTGCTGCTTTTTTGGAGGTCCCAGGTCCTGTTCCTGCACCCACATTTATCTGTAACTCCAATTCTAGGAGAGCTGATACTTGTTTATAATCCTAACACTAGGAGACTAATGCAATAATAATAATAATAATAATAATAATAATAATAATAATAATAATAATAAATGCATAATAACATCCCAAGGGGCTGGCATATATTTAGTTTTCAATAAACATAAATTACTGCGTTGGATAGTTTAATGTTAACTTGACAAAATCTGGGGTTGTCTGAAGGGAGAGAACTTCAATTGAGAAAATGCCTTCATAAGATCTGGCTATAGGGCATTTTCTTAATTAGTGATTGAATGGGAGGGTACAGCCCATCATGGGTGGGTGACATCCTTGGGCTGGTGGTCCTGGGTTCTATAAGACAGCAGACAGAGAAAGCCAGTAAGCAGCACCTTCCATGGCCTCTGCATTAGCTCCCGTCTCCATGTTCCCACCCTGTTTCAGTTCCTGACCTGACATTCTTCAGTAATGAACAGCAATATGGAAGTGTAAGTCAAATAAACCCTTTGCTCCAGCTCTTTCTTTCTTTCTTTCTTTCTTTCTTTCTTTCTTTCTTTCTTTCTTTCTTTCTTTTGGTCATGATGTTTCATCGAAGCAATAGAAACTCAGTATCAAATGAACTGACTTGCATTTTTTGTTGTTTTTTGTTTTTATTCTTTTCTGAGGCAGGGTCTCTCTGTAGCTCAGGCTGGCCTCCTACTCTCAGCAGCCCTTCTGCTCTGGCTTCTCAAATACTGGAGTTATAGGTATGAGCCAATATGCTGGGCTAAAATAGATTCCAAAAGATATGTTTGTCCCAATAACAGCAAAAGGATGCAGTTCGTTCTCTGGACATGTGTTTTAGTAAGTGCATGTCATTCTTATGGCTTATTAATGTGGTTCAAACCTTCCATGCTTTACATTTATTTATTTAGTGCATGAATATGTATCTGTATGTCTCTGTGAGTATGCAGGCATTCGTGTCTCTGCATGTGAAGGGCAAAGGACAACTTTCAGGCATTTCCTTTCTCCATGTGCTTTCCAGGGGTCATTAGGTTTGAGAACAAGTGCCATTACTGACAGCCATCTTGTCAATGTCGTCTTCACGTTTTTGATGGAGCAGAACCTTTAGCTGTCTTCACCATCTGTTTACATCTGAAGCATAAACTCTAGTTGGTCCTGCAAACTCCTGTTCATTCTGTGATTAACACGAATTTTCATGTTGACTCTTCACTCTGATGCTGAGATATGGACGAGGTATGCAGAAAAAAGATGGTCTCCTATGGTCCACCTGATCGAAGAAAAAAAATAATATGCTAGAGATAAAGCTGCCACCCACTGAGTCCTGTCAGTAGCTCACATGCTTCAATTCCCATGTGGTCTGATTTATCAGGAGGACACAAGCAGGACATAGAGGTTTTATGAGCATTTTACTTTGGATAAGTCATAATCAAGTGGTATTTCTAGTTTCTTTTTCTTTTCTTTTCTTTTTTTTTTTTTTTTTTAACTTGTCTCTTGATTAGATCCTGGATGCCTTCCCTTTATTGTGAGTCATTGTGAGTAGCTGCTTGCTGAGTAACTGTGGGCCTAGAGAAGAAGGGTTTGGCAGCACCGCTCCCCCCCCCATGGGCATCCTGGCACACTGCACAGAAGGAAGCACATGATTGTGGCTCAAAGCAGAATGATGGGACAGCCCAGCATGGAGCCCGTTGTGGGAACACATTCATTCACCTTAGTGTGTTCATCTTCCTGAAAGGGGCTGGACTGATGCATATCTTGCCTACTCCGTACCACACACAAAACAGCCTGGTGTAGTGGCTCACACCTGAAATCCCAGCTCTTGAGATGTAGAGATGGGAGGCTAAGGAATTTAAGACTAGCCTTGGCTACATGGGGAGTTCAAGGCCAGCCTGAATGGCATGATACCCTGTTTAAAAGAAAACAAAAAAAAATGTGAAGAAACAAAAGATGTAAGTTGCTCAAGGTCACATACAGTCTTGTTAAAATTCCAGAAGGATCCAGACCACTGAAGGCAGGGGAGTCTTTCCATTCTGGACTTCACTACCCAACAGGCAGCAGCCGTTTAGACAGTCCCCAAAGAACAAGGACACATTTTAGAATAATCATCTTTTAAATTTTAGATAAGGAAAAGAAGGTTCTTATCAATTCTTTAGTAGAATCCTTTCATTTTTACAGATAAGGAGACTAAGACATGTACAACTGGGTCACTGTGATAAGCTGGGTGGTTGTGGCAAATCTGTAATGGGTTGATTTTCACCCTGGGCTTTCCTCAATAACAGACTAAAGGCTGTGCCACCCAGAGAAGTCCCTAACCTTAAGGTGGGAGAGCCTGGTCCTGATGCAACACTTCTTGATATACCTACACTGTGACCTTGAATCTTGGTCATGGTTCTATTGCATTTTGTTTCTCTCATTGTTTCTTTAAAATATTTTATTACCTCTCTCTCTCTCTCTCTCTCTCTCTCTCTCTCTCTCTCTCTCTCTCTCTCTCTCTGTGTGTGTGTGTGTGTGTGTGTGTGTGTGTGTGTGTGTGTGTGTAACAACACAGAGTATGTGTAGAGGTCAGAGAACAATTTACAAGAGTCATTTCTCTCCACCACGTGGGTCCCAGGGAGTGAAACTCAGGTCATCAGGATTGGCAGAAAATCCAAGTACCTTTACCTAAGAACCATCTCACTGGCTCCTTCCTTCCTTTTTTATTTATTTTTTATAGGGTCTCTGTGAGTCCTAAACTTGCTTTGAACTTGTTGTGACCTTGAGTTACTGGTCCTTCTGGTTCCACCCTCCCAGGGCTGGGACTTTAGCTCTGTGCCACCAGCCTGACTCTGGCTAAGCCTTTTGTTTGTTGTATTCTGAAAGAAGGAGGAAAGGGAAGCAAACATTTATGTAAAATATAACTCACTCAACTTCATATAGTAAGTGATAATACCCACTTCTCCATGTACATTTTCAAGATTTATCCTGTTTCGGGAAAACCATAGGTTTTACTTGCCTACATAATTTTAACACTAGGCATCTTATTGGTATTGAAATCTAGACAAAGGCAGGAAACTGAAGACATGGAAAAACTGAGAGAATAAATTCCTCTACCTCTGTGTAGTAAGTCTGTGGTGACGGTCAGTAATGTTATAACCTGGAAAGGGTGGGGCAAGGTGGGGCATTCAGATGCTGTCCTTGTGAGTTTGCCTTGCTGTGATGAAGACCATGACCCAGTCACAGCCCATCACTGAGGGAAGTCAAGGCAGGACCTGGAGGCAGTAGCTGATGCCATGGTCATGAAGGATTGTTACTCACTGGCCTGCTCCTCATAGCTTGCTTAATATGCTTTCTTATAGAACACAGGACCACCAGCCCAGGGATACTGCCACCCATAATGGGCTGGGCTCTCTCACAGCAATCATTTATCAAGAAAATTCCCCAACAGAGTTGCTTACTGACCAATCTGACTGAGGCAATTCCACCTCTTCTGAGGTGGCTCTCAATTGTATCAAGTTGACAAAAAACTGACAAACACGCACGATGCCATATTAAAAAAAAAACTCGACCCAACGTAGACAGATTGTAGTGTTTCTAATCAGTCTCGTCTAGGTAGTTCTCAGAGATCTAGAGGATGGATTCAGAGGCTGTTGAGGTGACAAGAGCCCAGCAAGGGCAACAAGTAAAGTGATTCTTTTCCCTCTAACCTTGTGTCTTGTGTTTGACCCTTCCTGGCTCCCTTCCCATCCTTCCTCTTTTTTTTCCTGCCTTGCCAGGGCAGAGCTCCACATCAGCCTTTTAAGATCTGGCATTTACATTATGCTCTGGGAACTTACCAAGTCAACTCTTGCCTCTCGTAAACAGCAATCGCAGCCAGCGTGGCACCAAAGAGAAACAATGGGATGGTCTTTGTGGGCTGGCTGCATCCAAGAGGGGCTCATTGCAACACACCTCTTCCCTGTGTGTGGAAGATCATCTAACCACCCCCTGCCATGAAAGCATACACTTCCTCTCCAAGCCCCTGAAGTAGGTCTGTTTACTCTTTGTCGAGATGATAGGCTTACTCCGACCATGCAAGAAGTAAGCAGAACCCAAGGACCAGGTCACTGATCTCAGGTCTCCAGCAGAGGATTGCTATTAAATTTAGATCTTTCTAGAATCAAGTGGATAACTGAACTAGCTGATGGTATCGTTTGTGGAAAAGGAAAGGAAACTGAAGATGGAACTAAGAGGAATAGCTTGTCTTTTCTTCTGGCATCTTGAAGACTTGAGCTAAGGCTTTGTTGAAAGGATGGAGCTGGAGGAGACATTGTTTGAGTGGGATTTGGAGCTGACCCTCGGATAAGAGTGTCCTGTTTAGTGGTAAAAATGCTCTATCAGTGTGTGAGCTACGTGGAGGCACAAGCTGTCCCTGTGAGTTAAGGCCTTCGAATACTGCCAACCTTCAAATGATGCCAGATAGCCCCATTCTTCAACTGCCCTCGGGTTAGTTCATTCTACTTCCCTGTGACCTTTGCTTACCTCCCAGCTATCAACTCCCCAGGCTGGCTCCCCTCCTAAGTTCTACCACAGGCCTTCCCTAATGTGGCACCTCAGGAGACTTTTCCCTCCTTCCATGCTTAACTCTACAATGCCAACTCCATTTTGATTGTCTGACGTGAATCACTTTGTTAGAAAATGGAAATCCGAGGCAAGGACTAAAAGGAGACACTGTTGTGTGGGAATCAGGATTCACTAGACTCAGTACAGGTTAAGTGAAGTTTATTCGGGGAGAATGCACTTACACAAGAGCAGGTTCTAGCTCCAAGGATCCACCCAGGCTGTTCCCTGTGACCCGACCGGAAGCAAGAGACTCTCTGGGGTCCGGTATCCCAGATCTAGTCCTCTCTCTGTCATGACTTCACCTGTGACCACGCCCAAACAGGCATGGTCAGTGCTACAGGTGTGGGCGGGTGGATATCTCACTACAATTCCCCTTTTAGTCAAAGGAAAAGATTTAGGCTTGATAGGAACTATATACAAAGATAGCAAATTTCTTGCTCTAGGAGAAGGAAAAGTAGGAACAACACACTTAAGACCTATCACCAGTGAAGCAACTAGAGAAAAAGGGCAAGAACTAAAAGACACGACTTCTTATTTCTAGACATTTCACCCAGCATCTAGCCCCCTCTACAGAGTGTTGCCTAAGGAGAGGTTTCTACTCTTGGGTTTGCCAGGTACAAGAAAGGAAAATTACAATCAGCTCTGTCTCTTACAATGATCTCATCATACATTCCAGAGCGCAGGGAGACTTCAGGACTCAGCCTTGAGGCCTCTATCTGTGAGTCTGTCTTAACCTACAGTGTTCTGAGCAAGAGTGCATCATCGCTGGCACTGTCTCTGAAATACAGCCTTCAGGAAAGAAGAGGCTTAAACAAAAAGACAGCAGACTGTTCTTCTGTGGGGAAGTCCTCCAAGCTGAGGCCTGTGCCGTGTGGCTCCTGGCCTGAAATAAGCACTGTTAGGGACATATGACTTTGACTTGGAAGTACTACATGGGCATATGACATTTTTTAGATTACTTTGTAGATATCCAATTGTTTGGTAGGGTGAACCCATCTTGTTTTTATCTCAATTAAAAATGTTTGGCTAAAAAAATGAAGCAAGTTCAAGAATATCTTCTAGCTTCCTGCTCCAAAGATAGCACTTGAGGACAAATCATAGGCATTTTCACAGTCCCCAGGGATGAAAGGTTACACATCAGAATGTCACCTTGCCTGTCACGTATGCAAAGCTATCTTTTTATAATGTCAGCTGTCTTTTATAATGTCTTCACCATAGGGCAGTCCTGAAGTCTTTTCTGTGTATAAGTTCTGAAAACATGTTTGAGGGGTACTCTTGTTCCTCTCCTCCTCCTTCCTTCTTGTTTCATTTTTTGTTTTTTTTCAAGACACGGTTTCTCTGTGTAGCCCTCATTGTCCTGGTTCTTTCTGTGGACCAGGCTGGCCTCGAGCTTGGAGATCTGACTGCCTCTGCCTCCCGAGTGCTCAGATTAAGATGTACCCCTTGCTGCCCAGCTGGTTATGTGCTTCTTAAAAGGGGATGAGTGAATTCACTTTAAGGATGGTTTGCCTCTTGATTGCTAGTTATAAATTTTTTAAAAGGATGTTTTACATTTTATTTTATATGTTTTAAATTTTTATTTGTATGGGTGTTTTGCCTGCACATCTGAGGGTACCAATCTCCTGGGACTGGAGTTACAGATAGTTAAGAATTGCCGTGTGAGTGATGGGAATTGAATCTGGATCCTCTGAAAGAGCAGGTAATACTTATAACTGCTGAACCATCTCTCCAGCCTAATTTTTTTTTTTAAGTGTGTGTGTGTGTGTGTGTGTGTGTGTGTGTGTGTGTGTGTGTGTGTGTGTGTGCATGAATGCATGGCACTCATACGCCAGAAGGCTTTGAATCTTCTGTAACTGGAGTTACAGGCAGTTATGAACTTCCCAATGTAGGTGCTAGGAAATGAGCTTGGGTCTTCTGGAAGATCAATAAGTGTTCTTATGTACTGAGTCATCTTTTTCAACGCTACTGGTAAAATTTTCTGTCTTTTATTATCTTAACCTGGCATCACTCAATGAAATAGCTGGTCTGTGATGTTCAAAAGCCATGAACAGTAAGAGAGGATCAATAAACTGTTCCACATTGGAAGAGATTAATGCATGAGACTTAAATGGAACTTTGGACCCTGAATTGGACCATTTTGTGTGAGGTCTGGGATTCAAGAATTAGAATTTGATGAGGTTGAAGCTGGCTTTGCTTTTTTAGGAACTAGTCACTGGGTCAAAACAATGAGTCTACAATGGACTCAGAAAAATATTATATACATGCCATATATTGATTCTAATTTTAAAATAATCTATTGAGAGAGTCTCATATATGCCAGGCTGAACTCTAACTCACTCTGTAGCCAAGGACGACCTTGAATTTATGGTCCTCCTGCCTCCACTCCTCAGTACTGAGATTATAGGAGTGTCGTCCTATTTTGGTTTATGAATAGCTGGGGTTGAACCCAGGGCTTCATAGCTAGGCAGACTCCGCCAACGGAGCTACTCCCTGGTAATGTTCTCATTTTTAGAATTGTAAATAGGTTTACAAGAAATGCAGCATTCTCCCGAGTACCAGTAAAGCTGTGCTGTTGGTTGATCATCTTGGGATGACACTGGCAGAAGCTTAGGGGGTCAACCCTGTCACACACCAGTCCAGCCTGCTCTTCTGAGGGGACCGGTCATTCAAATGTGCTGTGAAATGAGCTAATGTGCTATTGCTACTGCAAACAGAATTCAGCTGCTTAGATTAGCTTCTCTGTACATTCCATGGATGTGAAGCATCAGGCTGGAACCTGGAAGTGTCTG
This sequence comes from Cricetulus griseus, assembly GCF_003668045.3. NCBI lineage: Eukaryota > Metazoa > Chordata > Mammalia > Rodentia > Cricetidae > Cricetulus > Cricetulus griseus. Next base: position 86,047,356 of record NC_048595.1, on the reverse strand, counting down.
AAGCCTGACTCATGTGTTTATGTGATCCATTCCTTCCCGGCTAGGAAAATACCACTTGTCCATTATCAAAGACAGATTTAAAAAAGAAAAAAAAGTGTAAAAATGCTAGGCATGGTATTATAGGCCTGCAGTCTAGCACTTAAGGAACTGAGGCAGGAGGATCCTAAGTCTGAAGTCAGCTAGGCTGCACAGCAAAACTGTGTCAAAAACAAAATAAAAGTAACAGCAATAAAAGCAATGCAAAAATAATGAAAAGAAAATTCAGTCTCAGCTTGTTGTTGACATTGCAGGCTCTACACTTTTAAAGATGGCTCTCATTTATGAGTTATTGTTTGTTTTGCCGGGTATGTGCTTTTTAAAAAAGTGACAACTGTGTTTATTTATTTAATGTGTGTTTTAAATGGTGACATAATATTCCATTGGATTTTAGTTAGATTGTTTGTTAGGGGTGATCTAGTAGCTTTATTTATTTATTTATTTATTTATTTATTTATTTATTTATTTATTTACTGGGGAGTGCACATGTGCTCCCCTACATGGGTAGAGGTCAGAGGACAACATTTGGGGATCAGTTCTCTCTACTTTTATATGGGTTTTAGGGTTCAAATTCAGATCTCAGGCTTTTGGGGAAAGCACTCTACCCTCTGAGCTACCTTGCTGGCTCCCTTATTTATTTCTGTTGGTACTGGTAGCTGAACCTAGGGCATCATACATGCTAGGTGCTCGGCTAGCACTCTGCCTCTGAGCTGTGTCTATGGCTCTCTGTCTAGTGACTTCTAGCATTTGCCTTTATAAATATCATTACGATGAACACCTTTATCATTGCTGGTGTTATTTAGAAACTGAAACAGTTTATTAAGAAAGAAAAATAAACAGGGCCCTTCAGGGATGGCAGAATTCTGGTGAACTTAGAAGATGGGTACTCAAAAAGCCTGTACTTAGTTTTTTTTTTTATGAATATCCTTGGTTAAAGATTAACACAGGTGCTACACACCTCAAGACATGGATTTTTAAATTGCTTCTCAGAAGGTTTAGTAAAGCAGGCAATAACCTTATAAATTGCCAAACAATACTCCATTTTTGAAACCTTGAGTATAAAATAAAATCCCAGGTAATACATCCTAGATCATTATTACTTTAAGTTTTTTATAACATACTCTACTAAGTAGCCATGAAAGGTCCTGAATTCTGCATATATAATGTCTAGAATGTGGACAAAACAAGACCATTGAGGCTGCCTCTGAACTCTGCACACATCGCAAACCACTTTTCAAAATAAGATTTAATTAAATTCTTATTATTAAAATGTTAAATTTTTATTTCACTTTATGTGCATGGGTGTTTTGCCTGAATAAATATATTCACTTGCATGTCTGGTGCCTGAGGGGTCCAGAAGAGAACACTGGATTCCCTGAAACAGTCGTAGACAGTTGTGAGCTGCCATGTGGGTGCTGGGAATTGAACCCAAGTCCTCGGAAGAGCAGTCAATGCTCTTAACCACTGTGTCATCTCTCCAGCCCCTTAATTTTATTCTTAGTTACAGATAGGAGTGTATATTATATCTGTGGGTATATATAATGAGTTCCTGGTCCTGAAGGCGTCAGAGAGGTGTCAAGTTCCCTGGAGCTGGTGTTCAGAAGGTGCTCTTAGGCACTAAGTCATCTCTCCAGACCCAACACTTTGTTATATTGGGAAAGAATTTTGTTATCTCTCCCAAACTAGCCTCAAACTCACTGCAATCCTTTTGCCTCAGCCTCTTAACTGTTGGAATTAGAAGTGTGTGCCACCATACCTGCTTCAAGCCATACTTCGTGGGTTATTTATTTACATGACACTGATCTGAGCATCTCTCAAGGTACAAAGGCTGCGTTGTTGGTTCAAGGCTCTTTCACCTCCCTGCATAAACTTCCACTGTGTATTTTATGGGCCAGTCATAACCTGTAGTGTCTGAGTGAGGCTGTTGTCGCACAGACTACCACCTCAGTACCGAGCTTAGGCCTAGCATTTGTCTCCAGATAATTCTAGTCATCCTTTTCAGAGAAATGGGCAAGGTTGGTAGCTACCACGCAGTGAGTGAGAACTTGAAGACTCTTGTTAGTTAATGGCAGAAGAGTCTGACAGTCTTGGATTTGAGGCCCAGCTTAACCTATCTATCACTGCCCTGTGACAGTTCATAAAGGGGATCACCATGACACCCCTTTAACAGAGTAGGTGTGCAGACAGGATGAAAGGACACACAGGAAGCACCCAGTACTTGGCACTTGCAGACTGTACACTCTGTGGCAGCTTCTGAGCACTTTGCATTCTCCCTCAGGCTGTTTTCCTGAGGAAGGTGGGTCCCATGGGTCAATACTTTACCGTAACAGGTAGGAATCCCCAGAGAGGTTCGAACAATCTGCCAACTAACTGTGTGTCAGGTGACTGGAGAGGCCTGGCAGGAGTCTCTGACACTTGGGGTAGGGCTCTTCCTTTTGCGTTACTGGCTTCCTGTTTCATAACTCCTGGTACCAGGAGGCCAAAGCTTCTTAGGCAAGTGTTGAACCAGGCCTGCCTGTTCTCCTCCACTTTAGGCTGGATTCAGACAGGCTTCAGGCTGGTCTTTGTAGAGGACCACGCTGTGCACTTATTGGGTTCTGCTGGCAATGCGGTCTCTGGAGATACCTGAGCTTTGCTGTTGAACGCAGCCTTACCCTGAGACAGCGTAAATGAACAGGCTTAACTCAATAGAACTGTATTTACTGGAGTAAACAGTGAGTGGCTGGACCCATGGGCTAGGCTGAGGTTATCAACTCCTGGTACACACAGAGCAGGGAGCAACTTGGCCGGGTATGTGGCAGACATTTGGTTACTGTTGTACTTAATACATGAGAGCTTCTAAGTGTTTCTTTTTACTATGAAGAATTATCCTGAAGTTATGTATGCATCTGTTTAAAAAACGATGGTGTTATATTTAATGAAAGGAAATTTTTAAAAGATTTATTTATTTACTTATTGCCACTGGTGTTTTGCTTGCATGTATGTCTGTGTAAGGGTGATGAATCTCCTGGAACTACAGTTACAACTGTTGTGAGCTGCCAAATGGATGCTGGGAATTGAACTCAGGTCCTCTGGAAGAGCAGCCATCTCTTGAGCACTGAGCCATCTCTCTAGCCCCAGCATTTTATTTTTAAAAGATTGTATGTGCCTACATTCATGTACTCCATGTGTGTGTATGCAGGTGCCCACGGAGGCCAAAGGGTGATGAGTCCCCTGAAACTGGAGTTGCAGGTGGTTGTGAGCCACCTGATATGGGTGCTGAGATCTGAATCCATGCCATACAGTTTGCAAGAACTGTAAACACTTTCTGCTGAACCATCTTTCTAGTTTCTATTTGCTTATTTTTTTATTATTTTTATTTTATTGTGGGGAGGGTCCCTCTGTGTAGTTTTGGCTGTCCTGGAACTTGCTGGTAGACCAGGATGACCTCAAACTCACAGAAATCCACCTGCTTCTGCCTCCCAAATTCTAAAGGCTTACACCACCACACCCAGCCCCTCCTAAATGTGTTTTTGAGATAGAGTCTCTTGTAGCCCAGGCTGTTTAAACCCACAAAGTAACTGAGGATGATCTTAACATCCTCCTGACTTCATCTCTGGAGCAGAGTGCTGGGATGACAGGCAGGCACCACCACACCACGCCTTGTGTATGAGGTCCTAGGGATTAAACCCAGAGACCTATGCATGCTGAGAAACACTTTACCAACTGAGTATATACCTCAGGCTGGCCTTGAAGTCAAAATAATCCTCCTGCCTCAACCTCCCAAGTGTTGGGATTACAAGCATTTGGCCCAGTGCTAGTCAGTTCTTAGGAATTTAAATTTGGAGGGTGGGAAGTTGCTGGGATTAAAGGCATGCACCACCACACCCAGCCAGGAATTTAAATTAAAAAAAAAAGACCAAACAATTTTTTTTGAGACAGGGGTTTCTTTGTGTAGCTATGGAGCCTGTGTTAGAACTCGATCTGTAGGTGAGGCTGGCCTCTAATTTACAGAGATCCACCTGCCTCTGCCTCCCGAGCACTGGGACTAAAAGCGTGAGCCACTACTGCCCTGCAAAGAAAAAAAAATATCTTATTGAAAACATATTGGGAAAGAGTACATTCTCAAATGCAGATGAAAAATTATTTTCAGGTATTCTGAGCTTTTTATCTCTCCATTTATTATTTGATTTTGGTTCTCATGCACAGGGGTAATTTTCAGTTAAACCCTGGCAGATTTGGACAGCCTTTGTTATAATTAGGAAGACATTTCAAATGCATCTCATTTTCACTTCTGTACCAATATTGACCCAGATCATTAAAAATAATGGCTGAAGACACATTTATTTTTTCAAAAGTCACCTACAGCTCTGTTTAATGCAGACAAGAATCAACAAGTGGATGTTCATGGGGTGTTTGCTTCAAGAACATTCCTCTGGGCAGTGGTAGCCTTCTAACCCTGTGACCAAAATACATTTAGCTGTATTTTGTCTACAGAAGTGTCCAACAATAGCAAGTGCACATGACCACATAGGAAACTTATGTAGTTCTTTTGAAATATTGCCTTAGACAGTTTGACCCCAGCTGAATAAAGACACCTGTTTCCAAAAAAACTACTCTGTCACCTTCAGTAATTATTCTGCAGGAGCCTGCCAAGAAATATTTCTCATTTGCAAATCCTGATAAAGTGCCTTAAAAGTCCTAGTAAAGTGCTCAACAGCCAGCTGGGAGGGAGCAAATGTCACTTTCTGACATACAATCTTCAGACTAGA